>NW_021939718.1:10542283-10603678 GCF_001715985.3 Manacus vitellinus | reverse complement strand
TATGGGCAGAGGGTGCGAATAGTCTATTGACAACAATAGTCTAGTTTCTGGGAAATGACATGGAAGGCTATAGAATACAGTTTTGGGTTACACCCACCATGCTCTATGGGCAGAGGGTGCGAATAGTCTATTGACAACAATAGTCTAGTTTCTGGGAAATGACATGGAAGGCTATAGAATACAGTTTTGGGTTACACCCACCATGATGAACTGATCTCAGCTGTCCTAACTAGGACAACTTCCTACGTTTTGCTGATAGAATTTCTTATCATTCCAGATAGTAAAGCATTTCAGGGAACCAGACAGAGTAGTATTAACATAGAACATTGATTGTCTTGAAGAGAAAGGCCTTTGAGAGTTTCTTGTATATATGCCTGTATTCTGCACGTGTGATCATATTTTGTGTGTATGAAGGTAAAGGAGGTTTTTTCTCTTCTTCTAACTGGACAAATGGATGTGACCATCCAAACTTTACTAAAATATGAGGGCACTTCCCTCTCCTTTCATGAAACCGAGAAAGATACCTTGAAAGCAATGAAACCTTGAAAGCAATGGCAGTAATAGTTAATATACCTTAATATCTCTTGAAAGATGTGATATCAAGAACTTGGAAGTTAAAGATACAAAAACGTTTATTGGAAATAAAATACAATTTTATTAACAAGACAAGACTATTTAAATAGGAACTTTCTAAGGATTAAATGAGATTGCACAATCTTTAGAAAAGGGATAGATATTTTCCTCACTGAAAAAATCTGCACAACTCAAATTATTTGCCGGATTAAATGGCTTAACTCTTTGAACCATGGAAATGTTGAGGTTAGAAGGGGCATCTGCAGATATTTAGTTCGACTGTTAAAACAGAGTCAGCAACAACACATTGTCCATGACCCTGTTCAGTCAGGGTTTGACTCTCCAAGAATGGAGAGTCTCCAAACTCTATTAATGAAAACATTTAAATATGAGATAAACCAAGCTACCAAAAACCTCCACTTGGAGCTGCTGAAATTTTAGGCTGCTGTTTCTTGGGAATTTTGAAAATAATTTGATTCCAAGTGAAATCAAGCAAGTAAATAACAAAATCCTCTTGGAAATTGAATTCTAGGTCTCTAACTAGGACTTTTTAACAGTGTCAAAAAAATGCAGTACCTGTAATTTGGTAAATCTAATATGAACATGGGGAACACCTAGAATTTTGGTCAATATGACTTGCAACTACATCTTGCTTTTCTGTCTAAAGTATACTTTCGTCAGTACATAGAAGCTTAATAATATTCTATATTTTGCATTTATTTAGTGTTAGAGTTCAGAGTATTCAGAGATAACAGGGAAATTTAGGAAGGTGTTCATCCATATGGATAACAAAAGAGGCAAATTGTCTTACTGAATTTTGATGGTATCATACAGAAAGGGTTGGTTTATTTTCTTTCCACTGAAAATAAACATATTGGTTTAGAAGGAGAATAGATTCAAAGCCAGACTAACCTGGAACAAATTCTGCAGCCTCTGCAAATGGGTGACAGATCAAAATAATTTGATTTCTCTTGTGTGCTGTCCTGATGGTCGAATGAGAGTTTCTAAAGCTCTTGGGTTTGGATCAATGAATTTGAAAACATTTTAAAATTATTTCTAGATGGTCAGTAAAAATAAACAAACCCCCAGCTTTCTTCTCCTACAAAGTTTCTTACAGTAACACCCATATTTATAAAGTCTATTGAGTAAAACCATATCTGTAATACTTATATCTCTCAATGTGTATCTTTTTTCATTTTTTCCAGTACAAGTTATATTGCTTCTTTGACACAAGTTAGACATAAGTTAGATATGCAGAGCGAAGTGTTTTCAAATATTCTGAAAAACAGAAGCAAACATTTGAATGACACAGCATAACATTATTTAAATTAAAGCATTTTATGATTATCTAAATGCATTTGAAACTATCAAAGTTCATGTCATTATTTATTCTTTCAAGACTACCCTTCTCAGATGCCCTAGAACTCTTAGTGGTAAACATTTATTTAAATTTTCGTTGAAACATCCGTCCATTTTCAAGTGTTTGGCTTAATAACTACATTTAAATTGACATGCCAGGAAACAAGAAGGGATCAATTTTCACTAGTTTATATTTAAAGTTGTTTAGAAGCCCAAAAAGATCAATTGTTCTGTATATGCACTTTAAACATCAACAAATGGGAAGTGAAACAAAATGAATTTTTGATGACATCAGGAAGGTCATTTTCTGTACATCTGTTATACTAGAAATTCATCCAATAGACCCATTATGCTTTATATTCTATTATCATTTCTGTTAGTAACAGTGATATTTCATATACTAAAAAAGATCTTTTTGATTCTTGTTATTTTTTTCTTAAACAAATTTTGAAATGCATTCTCAAATTGCAGGGATGCAAAAAGCTAAGCGCATAGGATTTTTCCATATTCTTCTAGCACATGCCGAATTGTTTTATTTTTCACAATGAGAATGTGTTGGCATATGCATAGTGTACTGATATTTAAAATTTAAAGAAAAATTTGCAAAATGGGACATTCTGAATGGCAATACGGAATGACATGTAGACATCCTGCAGCGAGGGCCTGCATTTCCAAACACAAACATCCACATCTTTGATCATTTTTGCAAGAAACTTTAAAGGTTATTTTTTGGGCCAATGAGGGTTGTCATCAGATTACCATGGGCTCATAAATCAGTGTTCCATGACCTGATTTAAGGTGCAGACTGAGAGACTTAAGACAAGTACCAGATACTCAAAACCAGGAAAAAAAATATTAGTGAAAATATGAATTAAATACCAGCAGAAAAAGTAAAAGGATGTTTTTATATTTCTTGCAATGATCTGAATCCTTTCAGGGCCACTGCTTTGTATGATATTGTTTCCCTTTATAAGAGCATGGACACATTCCTTTTATTTACAGGTCTTAAGTCACATGGATTCTAAAGTAATAATCTGAAATACCTTTCTCTATTGATTCTGCTTTTATTTGTCCAGACCGCCAGATTAGGTTTTAGCTGAGACACAGAGTTGTGGTGCAAATGGCCAGATGGAAGAATCGTGTGAACGAAAATGCCTATTTTGCTGTGAGGACAAAGCCTGAAGCAAAGCTGTGCTACTGCAGATGGTAATAAACGGGAAATAATTAGGCCTGGTTATATGGGAGATCTGGGGATTATTATCAAGTTATATTAAAGTCTACTTTAGTAATCACAGTTTGTCATGATATGGGTCTTTTATGGTTTTTTATCACCTGGAAGTGTATATGTAAAAGTTAGCTTTTTTTTTAAATGCAGAAAAACTTAATTCAGAGTCTGAGTTTAGTGTTCTGTGTTCCAGTGGCAATATACTGATGGAAAACTGAACATCTGTTGTAATTACCTACTGTTGAGAGACAAAATCCTGACTTTATATATCAGCAATGAAACAGGGAGGTGGCAAGAAATGGAACCATGGAGAAATAAAGGTATCGCAATTCAGTTTTAAAGTTCCAACTCTTCAAAAGCATCTGTAAGAAAAGCCTTCCTTATTCTAAGGTGAGAAATCAGTGTCCACACTGACACACCGTACAGACCTAACTCATTGCATACCATGGAAAAAAGTGTAGTCAGAGCTTCATTTTTTATGGTAAAACATAGTATTTTTGTTTTACTATTCTGAAAGATTACACAGTTAGTTTCTTTTTTACAAGGTGAGGGGAAAAGTCACCTCAAGAATATCACAACTTGTGATATTGAGTGAATTCATGGATAATCGGGTCCTCAGTAGAATAAGGGTTCAGAAGTTTTTCCTCCACAATATACAGGGGTGGGCATTTAAGGGCTTCAAAGTGGATATCATAAAAAACCAGACTGCAACACAGAACTGCCCTAGACAGCAAAAAATATAAAAATTGCAGAGGAGAGCAAATGTATCAGTTAAAACTCCTGTTGTCTCCAAGGTTTGAGTTATTTTTCTTATGTGAGATGGGCAAGCTTGAAGCTTTTCTTAAATACTCTTTTATATTAGAACAGAGAGGAAGATCCTACCCTTCCCCTAAGGTTAGGAAAACAATCAATATCATCCTACACAGCAGCTGAGGGGTGAGAGAGCAGCCCACCATCACCTGGGTCAGACATATCCTGTCTCCTTTTCCATGTGAAATTTTCAAAACCCCACATCTCCTGCCTCCTTGGACCATACCCATTATATCAGATACTAATCCGTGTTAGAGTGATGGGAAGTATTAAAATAAAGCATGTGACTGTGTGTCCCTGAAATTCAAATTGCCAAGGGAAGTGTGGTGGAAGGCAGTCTGAACAGCCTCTTCTTGGCCTCATAAAGCTATTAAATACAAATGTTCAGGGGGTGTGACAAGAAAGTCGGAGAAGCCTGTGTCAAACTGACTGCTTTCTGAATTCAAATACCTCAATAATTGCTTATAGTGCAGTCTTTCTGAATTAATTTTTTTTTGCTAAATCTCTTCTTTAATGATTAGTATACTTTCAGAAAGTTGGGTTTTTTTCACTCCATAATTCCTAATAACTGAAACCCATCTGAAGAGTTTGCAATCTCTTTCTGTAATTTAGAAGTTCTCTCCAGGAAGGGGAACGTTTCTGCAACTTACTTGATAACTTGAGATGAGCGAGGGTTGTACAGGTTCCTGCAGAGAACAAGGTCTGAACCCTTTATTTCATCTGATACTAATTAGGGTTCAATCAATAGACAATCATATTGATTGCAAAATCACATGGCTACCAATGTGTAACACAGAAAGTCTTTTTTTTCTATTTTCTGGAATTATTTTTCGGTAGGATACAGCTGCCAAAGTCACTCCCTTTTCAATGTCATTGAAATCATGCAAAATATTTAGCTTTTTTCAGCTTTAAAATGGTAATAGTTGTATTAAAAATAATATTTTTTAAGTGGAAATATTTTTATTTAAAAAAAAAAGGAAAAAAATACTATATTTACTTACTACTTATTTTGAAAAGAGAGTAATTTAAAAATTTTACCAAAACAGGAAAGGTATGACTTATGGGGAGAAAAAGTACGAATTCCCAGTGAATATTCTAAAAATCTGTATAAGATGACTTACAGTAATTATAAGCATTTGTTGAAAACACCCCAATATCCTCGTCTGTTAGTTTCTGACTGGGATAACCATTTAAGAGTAACTCTGATGCTTATAAGGATTTCACTGGCTTCACTGAATACTGTAGTAGCTTTTTATGTCCCATTGTACAGTGGAATGTCTGCCTAAATCAAAGCTCTTTGGTATTTTTATTATAGTCAATGAATAATCTCATGTGACATTGAAAATTGACATAAACCTTTGCTTCTTTTTGAATCAGAGTAAAAAAAAATACTGTAGGTTAGCTTGTAAATTGATATTTGTTTTAATTGTTGATTACAAAGGTCTGCTTGGCTTTACGGTGACTTATAAGATTAGCTCAAGTCATGGTATGTATTCAACCTGGTTATATATTCTGTCAAAATCTAGAAAATTGCTAGAGTAGTAAACCAGAAACCTTGCTGCTGAGGATGTTACCATTTTTTAATGTCTCAGTCTGTTGAGGAAGTAAATATGCCGTAATCATAGCACAGTTTGAGTTTTAAACTGTTCAAAAAAACCTTGTGTATCTCCAAAATTAGAGAGGTACAATATGGATTGGTAAAAGGACGAGTCCCCTCTCAGATTTAAATCCAGTGGGTGAAATATTTAACATATGGTGCAAACTGTGTCAGTCTCCTCCTGGGGACAGACTACAGGCAGGTTTTAGTAATTAGCATTTTTAGTAATAATTGGAGGAACCTTTCTTGAAAACATTAATTTCAATGGTACAATTTTGGAAAGGATAAATTCCTTTTTTTTCCTTAAGTGAAAAATTTCCTCCTTGTGACATCTTTTAGACAGAGTTGAAATATTTGTTTTACAGAGAGAATATTCACCTGAATGTGTCATGTTCAATTCACATAACTGAAGGTTTATGACTTTGAGAGATTCTTGAGTTTTTGAGGGTCATAATATTATCCTGAAAATTTAATATTAGAAAGTAGTCACACTTTGGCCATTTGAGAGTCCAAAGGACTATGAAGATGCTTCAGAACATTCCCCTACCAGATATATGCAGCCAAACACACGGAGATGCACAACTGCAACCACAAAACCTGAATTTTCCTGTGTAGATTATTAACCCAAACATATGTTCCATGTTCTTTTCTTGTTGACCCACTAGTGTTGATGAAGTAGGAAAGACATGTTGTGTGTCTTTATCATTTTGCACTAGAAATTAGTAAAATTGCATTTTTAAAGCAAAACAGGGAAGTGTAACGTGAAAATAATTACCAACTTCCTTTCTACTTTTTAGTAGAACCTACAGAAAATCACTAGCTGCTGATATAAATTTTGGTATTGCCTGCTTTATTATACAATGTTAGTTTATTAGGTCCTGCCACATACCTTATTTAATTGAGATTTGTATATAATAGTTGCCCCTCACTTTCTTAGACATAGTTAAAAATGTAACAAGTTTCATTTTAATAATTAAATTGTAAAAAACCCCACATTATGACATACACCGGTGTTGCATCATATATCTTGCAGAATATGTGAATTTAATGGGACTACACTTTGATTTATGCAGTAGAACTATGATGGGTTTTTTTACATATAAGACAGTGCAATCTTTAGCAGTCTCACTTTGTATTAACTTAGAAGGGAAACTACCCTGTTTTACCATGTTTATTTTTTGAACTTTTTACTATTCTTTCTTTATTTAAGTCCTCTTCTCAGTTATGACATAGAATTGAGCACAGATTAATTGTAGGGATTTTTTTATAGTTACATTCCCTTGTATTTGGTCTTATTTTTACCTCTGCATTTCATACGACACAAACCATTTCTCCTGGTTTGAAAACGGGTGTCAAACTGAATTTGTATATCTTTTATTGGTCAATACTGATTTGTTTTATGTCCTGCTGTTTACATATCTTGTCTTTTTCTACTTTTTTACCCTTCTTACAATTTTTGCTACTTTTTTTCCCTAACCCTACAAGATCTGCAGCAGGAGGCAGAGGTTCAGTTTCTAACTCAGTTCTCAATGAAACGAAAGGTTTTGGAGGCTTAGAAATAATTTGAGATTGTTTTGTCTGTTTCCAGGACCTTATTAGGCTTCCAAAGTTGATCCCTTCTACCTGCAGTCTACAAGATCAGAGAATTTTGATCACCGTTGGTATGGCTGCCCTCACATTATTATCAGTATTTAATACAGTGACAAAAAAATTCTGATTTTTCTGCAAATGCTAATATTTCTCTACATTACTGTTGGTTTTGTTTAGGTTTTTTTTGGTTTCTACAGAATGACCTGGACATATGTTGCAACTGAATTGCTGCAAGGTATTAGTGTGTTTGTTTTTTAAAGCTTCATTTAGACTGGAGCTTATTGATACGTATCACTAATTCACATCACCCATTCCAGGACGCATTTTTATGCAACTGCTGAGAAAAAATTCTGCAGTTAGTCTATCCAATACCATTGTAGATTAAAGCCCTTTTCTTATGGTCACTCAACACTAAACTAAACTATTGTCCTCTCATCTGTAAAATGTGAATTTCTTATTTACTCATTATCATCTTGCATTTATTGTTAACATTTCTTTTTACTTTTAGGAGCCGTGGAGCCCATTTAACTTGAATTACAAGTGAATATCATAAGCAATATCATCACAAGAATGAAGACTTTAATGTATTATGTCTCCCTTGGACTTATCAAAGGTTTCTTTCTGTCCTTAAAAATCAAATAGGCATGCAGAAATAGCCAATTGTAAGTCTATTTGCCGCATGGAATATTTCTACTTATTTTTGCTCTTCCCCATATAACAGCAGTGTGTCCTGACCTCTAGCTTAAATAGGGAAAGTTGCAAACATTAATTTTTTGTTGCTTGCCAATGGAATTTCTCCAGAAATTGGCTCATTTAGTTTCTATTATTTAACTTCCTTTAGAGTGTTAAGTCAGAAAATAAAATATTATAGTTAAAATAATCAAAAATATCAATCACTTATCAATCAATGAATAAATTAATAATAAACTAATCAATAATATAATTAGAATATGAAGTAAAGTGAGAGGGAAAATGTTAGCTAGTGCACCTGATTTTTTTGTTTGTTTTACCTTTTTTTTTGTTTCAATTTGTTGGGGTTTTTTTGGGGAAAAAAAATTGGAAAAGTTCTGTTAAAATTTGTGGTATATTTTAAATTCTTGAGTTTCTTCACAGAATCCTGGAGAAATGGTTCTCTTATTTAAGGCATAGATTCTAGAGAAATGGTCCATAAACTAAACTCTGTCCTCAGTTATAGCATAGACAAATAAAGTGCAATGGTTTATTTATTCATCTAAAACTAGAGAATTTATAAATCCAAACAATTCCAGTACAGAGTAACTAAGAAACAAAAAATTAAAAAGAAAAGAAACAAGACCACCCTGGGTTGCCTTATCAATTCCGAGAATACATGACCAACTTGTTTAATTTTCAAGAGTTCGAGAATTTCTAAAACCCTTCAAAAACAAAACGCATGTTTTTAAAACACTTTAATTTAAATTTTAAAAATAAAGATTTGGAGTTAAATACTAAAGTATCCCTTTGTGCTTTTATAGACTGAAATTCCTTCTGTCAGTTCGACACGCTTGCAACACGAGATTTGTGTGAACGTATTCTTGAGAAGAAGAGACTGGAGAATATATACATTTTTTGGCTGATGGAAATGATGCAGCATTTAAAATTCTATGAGAAACACCCAGTCCTGTCAGTTGCAGATGCCTAAATTAAATCAGCAATGAAAAAAAAAACCAAAGAAAAAAACCCTAAACAAACAGTAAAGAAATTTACTCAACATCAGTGTCATGGTTTGGATTTTGTTTTTCCCCCAGAGGCTAAGAAAAGTGGTAGACCCCAAGGGGTGGAAACCCCTGGAAGTTTTGAAATTCTGCCCAATGGGCGCTCCTGCAAAAATGTCAACATCCCACAAGCTCACCGGAAGAGATGAGTTGTAGTTTTTTGGTTGCAGGAGAGGTGGCCATGTTGTGAGCCATGAGGAAGGGGCTCTGAGCCCCTTGGGCCCTCTGGTGCCTCCCAGTCCCTGGCTGGGGGGCTGCGGGGACCTGGAACAGCATAAAGCTGGGCTAGGTGTCTGTAGTTATGCCAGGAGATGTTTTCTCCATGGGCGCAGAGCAGCAGCCGGCACTGACCAGAGAAACGGTGGCAGAGAGCCAGAGATAAGAACCTGAAGCAGGGGAGCAGCAGAAGCAACATGCAGCACCGCAGAGAAGACTCCTGGAAAGAGAACCGAGGAGAAAGAGAACCAGCAGCCTGAGAGACAGAGTTCTGGGGGTAAGACTGTACCAGATCCCCTAAAACTCCCTTGAGACCCCTCTTGCAGAAGAGGGACATGGACTCCTATTTTGGAGAGCAGTTTTGGACATGCAGCACTGGAGAGAGAGAGGAGCTAAGAAGCTCAAAAGACGTCCCGGAGCTGGACCGGGACGGCCAGAGGAATGCAGAGGAGGTGACCTTGGCTCCCCCCCTTGCACTGCTGCCACGGTGGCAGCCTGAGAGACAGGGCACAGAGGCCCTGCAAGGAGCTGAGTCTCCTGGAGATACCAGACTGTCACGAAGACCCCCCTGTGTCTTCGTGATATGACGTGGTGATACGACCTTGTCTGGGGTTACGAAGCCCACGGAAGACCCCTCGGTTGGAGGCGATGGGGCCGAGAGAGGTTGGATACCTCCCTCGTGAGTGCTGACAGAAAGCCAGCCACAGCTGCTGCATGCATGAGATGAGGAGAAACCTGCTGCATTAGAAGATCCTGCTGCTTAAGGACTGGAAGGGATCTGTCCTTCTTTCCCTCCTGGACTTTTATTTGGAGGGGAGAAGAGATCTGGTCCATTGTAAATACATATGTCATGGTAGAGATAGTTGTGATCATGTGTATAATGTGATATGGTATTTATTTGTACAGTCATTGTAATATATTCCCTTTCCCCCACTTTGAGTCTGGTGTGTCTTGTCTGGAAAAACCCATCTCACATTAGGTTGAGATGTGAGAGGGGGAATGGAGCTAGGGAATTGGATTTTGGGGCTATCTCAAACCATGACAATCAGTTAAAATGAAGCATGAATAATGATCACAGGAGATCTCAGGGAAAAAAAAAAGAACTTGATCAAAGCTCCATGTTTTTCCAGGTGACAAATACTTCAAGAACTGAAAAGATAATTAGATCTCAAAAGGAAATTAATCTGTTTTTGTGCTGTTATGGAATGGATTTTCTGTTTGCCAGTTTTAATATGGTTTCTGTGATGGGTGGACCCTGGATGGACACCAGGTGCCCATCAAAGATGCTCTATCCCATCTAAGGAGGTGAAAAATATAAAGAAAGGCTCAAGAGTTGAGTAAGGGGCAGGGAGAGATCACTCATCAGTTGTTGTCTGACCAAACAGACTCTACTCAGGGAAAATAGTTTCATTTATTACTTTTGAGTTGATTAAAATCAAATGGTACATTTCTCTCACATAATTAAAACATTCTTTGGATTAGTATCATTTTTTTTGACAATTATCATAACTTATAGTCCTTTAAAACAAGGATTAAAATGCCAGTAGTTCCCTCTAAAATGTAGCATTGCAATTATTCTCCATTACAGTTCTAAATAACTGTCAAAATTATAAATTTACATATATACTAAGACAGATGGAGGAAACAAGACTAAGGTGGGTGGGTACAGAATCAAATGCAGCCATAGCAAGCCAAAGATATCTGCTGTACTGATTCCAACAAGAACTATATGTCAGTAGGTCTTTCTCTGCTCAGCTTGCTCAAATTTTTGGTAGGTCTGAGTATCAGTATCCAAATCAGGACAAGGATGCCCAGAAAATACAGTGAATATATAAAACTAGTATCTATAGAATTTTCCTGTCAGAAATAGAGTGTCAGGTCTATGAAGGAGAGACTATAAATCCAGACATGTTTCACATTTTAGACTGTTGTTTAGACTGTGAATGTCTTGTGACTTCTATATTTGTATAATGATTAGGAGAATGAGGACCAAACTCACCTGAGTGAGGCTACACAAAAACTTTCAGGCTTAGGAGCATCTAACTTTGGGTGTAGTTCAAGTCCAGCACTTTCCACACTGAAATCAGCTCTAAACAAGCACTGGCACATCACACCTTTGTGAATATGAAAAAAACCCAACAACACAAACCCCAAAAATGTGTATGCTGTTGGGCAGGCCATGGAGAGCCATGACAAACTCTGGCACCAATGCTGGTGGAAATATCTTGGGAATCAAGAGTGTGAAATTAAGAGTTACCCTACAAAGTGCTCCCACACGTTTGCACAGAAGTAGGATTTAGGAATTCAGTTTATTAATCACAGTAATGAACACAGTACAGCCAATAGAATAACAAATGTATCTCCTTGATCAAGCAGTAGGAAAAAACAACACAGAGCAAATGCAAAGCGTTTATATATTCATATAATAGTTACACATACCAGTTAGCAATAAAATATATCGATTTCAATACATGTGTGTAGATGTCTGTTTCTGTAGATAGATAGATTGATAGATACGTGGATAGATAGATACACAGAGGCATACATAGAGCCCAGGTGGTGTTTATTGCTATAGTTTGAGCCCCTCATAAATATTAATGAATTTATCTTCAAAATACCCTTAGGAAGCAGAGAATTATTATTATAATATAAAAAGAAGAAATGTAATACATTGAAGCATGACATAAAGAGTAGAAAAGAATAAATAGTACAAAAAAATCAGAAGAGGTAACCAGGAAAAAAAGAATTTCCAGAGAGATTAAGATTAAAACCAGAAATTTTTAAAGTGAGGTAAATGCACTTTACAAAGCACTAGACCTCTGAAGAAAATGGGAAAGACATTTGTTGATTGTGAGGAGTCTTTGCGATGTTTAATATCCTATGCACAGCTCTTAGCATTTCAGCATTGTCCAGTGTATGCAGCTTCAGTATATTTTCTTGCAAGCATGTCATAAACTTTAAGTGCTGGTAAGAAACACGTGAGTAAATATTTGCTATAGTATCAAGCTTATATGTTCACTCTTTCACAGCACAAAGATGCTGTAAATCTGGGAACTGAGAGTCACCTATCCAGAAGTTCTCATCTTGCTTGAAACTTCATACCCCCCTACACCATTCCAAAACCTGCATGTTTTAATCAAAAGTCTAAGTAATTAGAAACTGAAGTTAGCTTAAGAAATAAATTAAAATCCCTGAATAATATTTATGATCTAGAGAAATTTTAGAGGTACCTCAAAATATCTGAATTGTTTCAGAAAAATTTTCTTGATATGAATATTACTTTGATTAGTTTGTATACAGGATTCTGTTGAATTTATTTCTGGTGTGAGGATTTTCTAGTCCCTGAACCCCTTTACTCTGATAACAAGATTCAAGACACTTCTAATTATATACTTTTCAGCATGGTTCTCTGTCTGAAAGAACTTGTACAAAAAAACCCAAACCCAAGCACTTTTCCATACTTGTAACAGTCCAGGTTAGTTCTTCAATTTTCACTTCCCATCTAGGTCATTTACATAAACCTGTAATTTTAAACCTATATCCAGACATTTTAAGAATTTATGGAGATACACTTGCAGAGATATTTTACTCATATTATTTATCACACATACTTCTAAAAACAGAGTAACTTCACTGAGACATTTTTTGGGGGACCTTATAGTTGTTTTACTTCTGTTCCCTCCCCAGTATAGAAGGTGGATTTTCAGATTCTTTGTTGTGATGTTGCCAAAATCAACAGTAAAAGGAGCTCTGAATTTATTTTCACAGAAGTTAATTATTTAAGTGTGAATTGGGTAATAGATATTTTCCTGTGTAGTTTTAGATGTGGTTTATATTAATTTGTAATACACTTTATGTTGTCCTACTTAAGTCTAAATCGGCTATTGCCATATATCTGGAACAAACTCTTTCTGAACTGAATTTCTGGTAGACTGGCATTCACCTTGTCACTCATATATAAAGAGAAATAGAAAGAAAACTTTACACCTTGTTAAAAAGAGATTAGAGCGAAAAACAGTACAGAGGTTCTCCAGGCAAGACAGAGGTGGTTGTTATTCCAGAGAGCTGAGTATCAAGACTATACTTCCTGTCATATAATTTAGTATAATTTGCAAGCCTTTTGTGTTTCTAACCCAGTCTTATTTACAGGTATGCTGAGCAGTAATTTAATTTCTTTCCACTTTTTTTTTTTAGCTTTTTCTTTTGTAGCAGTGAAATATGAATTCCTAAATCCGGTTCTAACAGTTTTGGGGTGAGGGAGCAGGTGAGGACTATTTAGCAAGGAAGGCAGCAAGGAAAGTTAAAGTTTGTATAAATTAGATTAATACATACTACAAATATACAAATAATGGAAAAATAATACAAAAAAAATAATGCAAAGTAATATAAAGAATATTAAAAAAACATAGCAATATAAATACTCACTCATGGTTAGGCTTTGTGAACAAAGATTTGAGAAGGACTCTACTCATGCTTGTTGCAAATGAACTGATGGCTAAAAAGGCCAATGCGACACAGGCATGTCCGGTTGCAAAAGGCACAGAGAAAATCTCCTTAGGTGGTATTGGCAAGACACAGTTCTTTCTGAGTTCTCTTTTCTCCTCAAGAATGATTTTGCGTGTGTTCGCAAAAGAAGCAGCGGCGTTATGAATAGTTTGTCTCCATGTCTCCCGACTGGAGGCCAGAGTAGACCAGTTATGTTGATCAACATGGCCAAGGCTGAGATGTTGCCTCAGGGAGTCCTTGTATCTCTTCTTCGTGTCTCCTCTCTTGTGGGAGCCAGTGGCAAGTTCACCATAGAGCAAGATCTTAGGGAGGCGGTGGTCCTTCATCCTGGAGACGTGCCCTGCCCAACACAGCTGTGTTCTCAGTAACATAGCCTCAATACTCGTAACTGCTGCCTGTTCAAGAACAGAGGTATTAGTCATGTAGTCAGTCCAGTGGATGTTTAGGATTGTACGGAGACAGCGTTGATGGAAGCGTTCTAAGAGTCACAGGTGTTGGTGGTAAATGACCCATGATTCAGACCCATATAAAAGAGTAGACAGTACAATGGCTCTGTAAACATTGATCTCTGTACTTTTCTTCAGGTGTTTATTACACCAAACTCTTTTATGGAGTTTTCCGAAAGCTCTCTATGCCTTTGCTAACCTGTTGTCTATCTCTTCGTCAGTCTTACCATCCGAGGAGATGATGCTTCCCAGATAATTAAACTGCTGGACTGATTTGAGCTCTAATTCGCCAATGGTGATATGGGGATGATGGAAGACTTCCTGAGGTGCAGGTTGGTAGAAAACTTCTGTCTTCTTTAAGCTGACTTCCAGACCAAAAAGCTCAGCAGCCTTTGCAAAGCAGGATGTTAAACACTGCAGAGCTGCTTCTGTGTGGGCAATGAGGGCAGCATCATCAGAAAAAGCAGCTCACAGGCAAGATGATTTAAGGTCTTAGTGTGGGCCTTCAGTCGCCTTAGGGTGAATAGGCTTCAATCAGTACGATATCAGATGTAGATACAGTGTCCTAGTTAGGACAGCTGAGACCAGTTCATCATGGTATGGGTGTAACCCAAAACTGTGTATTCTATAGCCTTCCATGCCATTTCCCAGAAATTGTTAGCAGTAGAGGCCTGTAGATGTTCCTGTCCTCATACCCTTTTATGGAATTCCCCGCTCTGAGGGAAGGACTGAGCATTCCTGCCTGAACTGGAGAATATATAAACTTGGAGTTTTGGAACCTTTTTACCACTCATGTGATCCAGAGGAAGACTGCAGCTCATCGCTCTCAACCAGACTGCAGCTCATCACCCTCAACTGGACTGCAGTCACCACTTTTGACCAGACTGCAACAGCTCTCGCACCAGCAGGTTTTTCTCCCCTCTCCCTTTACTTTGGACTGGGGGCGGGGGGGGGCAAGAAACACCCCTTTGTTCATGCCCCAGGGTGCTGGGTTATACATTTGGGTTTTGTGGGTTAAAACCAAATTGCTTGTCTGTATAACCGTACTTATTGTATTATTTTATTAAATTGTTATTCTGATTTACAATCTCTCTTTTGAGTTGAGTTCATTTCCCCGGCTGGTTAACTTTTAAACCAGCACGTACCGTTTTCTTCATCAAGGTCTGCCTTGGCCCTTTGGAGCATCATGATGAAGAAGATTGTGAATAGAGTTGATGCAAGAACGCAACCTTGTTTCACACCACTGGTTATTAGAAAAGGCTCAGAAAGTGCATTGCCATATCTGAGTTGGCCGTGCTGATTCTCATGAAGCAAAATGATCATTTTGAGGAACTTGGGGGGGACATCCTAAACGTTCCAAAATCTGCCACAGACCTTTTCTGCTCACAATATCAAAAGCTTTGGTGAAATCAACAAAAGTTACATAGAGTCCTTTGTTCTGTTCCCTACACTTCTGCTGCAGTTGTCTGAGAACAAATACCATGTCTGTGGTACTCCTATTGGCTCTGAAACCACATTGGCTTTCAGGTAGAAGTTCTTCCACAATAGCAGGTGTTAATCTGTTCAAAAGTATTCTTGCCAGGATTTTACCAGCAATGGAAAGCAGAGTAATACCACGGTAATTTGAACAGTCTGATTTATCTCCTTTCTTCTTATACAAAGTGATGATGACTGCATCTCGAAGGTCTGATGGTAGTTCACCTAGTTCCCAACAATGCACCACAAACTCATGAAATTTAGAATGGAGTACTTGGCTTCCATGCTTCTAGATTTCAAGTGGAATTCCATCAACCTCAGTTGCCTTGCCAGTTTTCACCTGCTGTATGGCCTTAAGAATTTCTCCCATAGTAGGGGCAATGTCCAATTCATTCTTCACCAGTTGTTTTGTAATGTACTGAATTGCTGAGCCTTGAACTACACAGTTAGTACTGAAGAGTCTGGAAATGTTCAGACCATTGATTCAGAATGGACATTTTATCTGTGAGAAGTATTTGACCATCTGCACTGAGTAAAGAGCTTTGAACCTGATGCGTAGGTCCATACACCGCTTTCAAAGCATCATAGAATCCTCTGTAATCACCCATATCTGTGCATAATTGAATCTTTTCTGCTAGATTGATTCACCACTTGTTCTGGATGTCTCGAAGTTTCTGTTGGAGCTTACTGCATGCAAGACGAAAGGCTGGTTTTCTTACGTAACAAGATGGCTGAGCAAAGTGTGCTTGGTGAGCAGTTCTCTTCTTCCTCAACAGTTCCTGGATTTCTTGATTGTTTTCATCAAACCAGTCCTTGTTTTTCTTGAAGGAGAACCCTAAGGATTTTTTAGAGGACTGCAGGATGCTATTTTTACTATGTTGCCAAAGTGTTTCGGGAGAGGGATTTATGGAATGATCTTCGAGTCTAGTTTGAAGGTTTGCCTGAAAGCTCTCTCACTGTAGCTGTTTGAAGATTGTTAACTTGGAGTCTCCTCCTTGGAATACCGCCCCTTTTAGGTTTGAACTTAAAGTGAAACTTAAGTTTACAACATACAAGGTGATGATCTGTTTGACATTCTGCACTAGGCATCACTCGAGTATGATGAACATCATGAACTTTTCTCTGTTGCACCGAAACATAGTCAATGAAGTGCCAACGCTTGGATCGAGGATGCATCCAGGTTGTCTTCAAACTATCTTTCTGTTAAAAGATAGTGTTGGTGATGGTGAGCTGCTTCTCCATACAAAACTCTAGCAAAAGATGTCCATTATCATTGCAGTTTCCAGTGCTTGCCTAATATTCCTTTCCAGGCTTCAGAGTTCTTTCCTACTCTGGTGTTGAAATCACCAAGGATTATGATCTTATCATCTGCAGAAACCTTTTGGGTAAGGCGGCGCAGATCAGTGTAGAATTTATCTTTTTGGCAGTGTCAACTTGGAGAGTTGGGGCATATATACTAAAGAGAACAACATGTTGCTTGTTGTGTAGTGGGAGGTGTAAGGAGCTAATACGATCAGAATGACCTGTTGGCAAATTTTCAAGTTTAGAGACAATAAAGTTTTTAAACGTAAAGCCAGCTCCTGAAAGATGACTTTCAGTTCTAGGTTTACTTGACCAATAGAGTGTATAACCAGCACCATGTTCTCTAAGGCTCCTTCCTCATGGAGACAAACTTCACTGAGAGCAGCAATGTCAAGGTTAAGTCATGACAGTCTGTGAACAATTAGAGCAGAATGACACTCAGGACATCCACTATCCACAGTATCAAGCATGGTTCTGATGTTCCAGCATGTGAGTGTCAATTTGAGTACATCTTTGAAGACAGGTGTATGTCTTTGTCTCTTTATCTTTATTCGACTGCATCAGAAGAAGCCCGTTGGTCGCGGTTAACCAACTGGGTGAAGGGTGGAGATGAACTTCAGTTAGGCCACCTTTTCTAGACCCCTCTCCAAGTGGAGCAAGCAGTGCTCTCCTTGAAAAAGGCTGCTTGGTCATTCAAGATGCTGTCGAAACAGACTGTCATCTCCGGTGTCAGTCTCAAGTGACCAATGTCCTGAATCACCTGCACGCAGGGTTGGGTCTACGGCTTCCAGTGCACCTTTCACCTGCCATTTTGTCCCTCACCTGTTGCTACAGGGCTTTACAAATGTGGATTTATCCCTCGAGCCTGCACAGTGGATTTTTTTAGGTGAGGCACAACATGTGCAGAACTGGTCCCACCCTTTACTCCTAAGGTTCATCTGCCAGGGCCTAGCAAGCTTGGATGGTGACAGTGAAGTCCTCAGGATGTAGGTTTAATTAGAATATCCTTCTCTTAGATGGATGGCCTTACAGGGCTAAGTAAGCTCCATCTGCCTGGGTTTGGAATTAGTGTTGTCCTTCTCCTAGGATGACTGCCAGAAGACTAGCGAGCTCATCCTGTCCATGGACATATTTTATCTGACCCTTCAGTTTTGACCTGTCTGGCATGGGAGACGCTACTGGAGACATATACCACTGCCAGCACAGCTCGCAACCTCATAAGGGCACACAAGCTTCTCCCCCACTAAAATGATGAGTGTAGAACATAAATAAATATGGCAGTCAAAGATTGTTTGTTGAAGAGGTAGAGTGACCACTCAAAGGAAAAAGCCTCCTCCTCATTGTTTCTCATCCAGCAAAATTCTGTACCAAAAAGGCAAAACAAAATTCTATATTACTGAAAGTTTTCCTTTGAAGTGATGTTGGTCTTACCCTCCTTCTCCAAGCAGCTTGCCCCCACTGCTCCCTGGCATTTTGCAGTTCCATCTTCCTCATATTTGGTAAAATCCATCTCCTAAATGGATTATACTCCGTTTGGTGGAAAAGAACTGTGACACACTTAAGCATTTTTAATTTACAGAAAGGAGAGGCTGGAACAGCTTAGGCCGTCTGGGCATTATTTGAAATGGCACTTTATTGTGTGAAATATCCTCACCTTTAATGAAATTTTCTCTGTAAAGGGCCTGCTTCTGAGGGAATTTAAAATTAGCAAATAATACCAGCTCTTGAGCTATAAAAGCAACAAAAGATTAGATTTAGATTAGATATTAGGAAAAAGTGAGAGTGGTGAGGCCCTGGCACAGGTTGCCCAGAGAAGCGGTGGCTGCCCCATCTCCAGAAGTGTCCAAGGCCAGGTTGGACAGGGCTTGGAGCAACCTGGGATAGTGGAAGGTGTCCCTGTCCACATCAGTGACCATTCTATGATTCCACAATTTTATGATTATTTAATAAATATATCTACATAAACCTGAGCTCTTTTTGCCCAGTAACCAACCACAAATGAACTGGCTCAAGTTTTTCCAAATAAATTATATTTTGTTATGAAAATAATGTATTTTTGTAAGTCCCTTCTATATGAACTGATAAAGTACTTAATTGTAATAATAATTCTAATAGCTACTAATATTTAGGCTACTTTTTTTCACACCCAATGCTTACCACAATTAAAAACCTGTAAGTCACAGATATTTAAAGCTTGTGCTTACAATCCTGTGTTCCTTCCTTGTGAGAGATTTATGAGATTCATGAGAAACAAAAAGGAAAATATCTGTACATTTCATGTTCTGGGGGACTTATTTTGCATGATAACACAGTCCTGTTGCTTTAGACCAATGTAGATAGGAAATATAATTTCTTCCTTTTTATTATATCAGCATCCTAAATACCATATTTTCTCAAAACCCCAGTGAGGACATTTAACCTCATAAAAACTGCTTTCCTGTGATGTCCTAATGGTCCTGAACCAGCACTGTATTATCCCTGTCCAGGGCAAATTTTACTTGCTGTCTCTAACCTTTCCTTACCAAATGCCAGAAATGGCTCCATTAGATCAAATTCTGAACTAGGGGTGTGAACTGGGCACAGATAACTTCAAGTTATCTCTATTATCTTCAAGTTGTGATGAACTACACAACTTCAATAGATTGTTGTGGTGGGGGGAAAAAGTTTTCCCCCTGAAGTTATAAAATGGTAAAACCCCAGGGTGTGGTGACCCTCGAAGTTTTGAGGTTTTACCCAATGAGCGCTTCTGCAAAATATAAACATATTACAAGCAGAACAGAAGAGAAAGTTAGTTGTAGTTGTTGTTGAAGAAGTAGCCATGTTGTGAAAGCCACGAGGAAGGGGCTCGGAGGCCCTTGGGGCCTCTGGGCCCCCCCCTAGCCTCAGCTGGGAGCTACAGAGACTTGAAACAGCGGAAGGCTAGGCTAAGTACCTGCGGCTGAAAGCTAAAGAAGTTTTCTCCACCGTGAGTGAGCAGAGACAGAGCAGCAGCAGAAGCAGCATCCAGAGATTGTGGCTGAGAGCCAAGAGATAACTGAAGAAGTAGCAACAAACATGCAGCCAAGGAAGACACAGAGTTGTCTGAGAGAGCCAAGAGAGAACCAGCAACAGAGAGAGCACAACTAAGCTCTACAGAGACAGAGCTGGGGTAAGAAAATGAACCAAAAACCCCAAACTCCTTTTGTGACCTTTCCGAAGTGGAAAGGATGGACTCCTACTGAACTGAAGTCCTAAAACTGCAGCATCACTGCAGAAAGGAGCTGAAAAGCTCAGGTGTCCTGGAAAGCAGGACCGGGACGATTAAAGGAATGCAGAGGGGGTGACCTTGGCCCCCCTCGCCGCTGCTACCAAGCTGGCAGCCTGAGATCAGAGCACAGGAGCTCTGGTAGAACTCTTGAGGCAAAGGCCTTCAACTGAAAGCTGCCTGAGATGTTCTGACTCAGGGGTGAATCCCCTGAGGAAGGGACCTTCATGGGGGTCTTACACCCCATGATATGACCGTGGTGAAGCGAGTTTTGTCCCTGCTACGCAGTCCACAGAAGAGAAGACCCTCGCTTGAAGACGACGGGCCGAGGGGCTTGGATACCCCTCGTGTGTACTGGCAGAGATTCAGCTACAGATGCTACATGAGAGGAAGAGAGCCTGCTGCCTTAGAGACTGCTGCTCTGAGAGTGGAAAAGATCATTTCCTTCTTCCCTCCTGGATTTTATTTGGAGGGGAGAAGAGATTTGATCCATTGTAAATACTTTTATGTCATGGTAGAGATAGCTAAGATTGTATATAATGTATTGTAGTATTTATTTGTGCAGTCACTGTAATATATTCCCTTTCCTCCATTCTGAGTCTCGTGTGGTGTCTGGTAAACCCATCTCACATTTGGGTTGAGATGTGGGAGGGGGTTTGGACTAGGGAATTGGATTTTTTTGAGGCTCTCAAACCATGACAATTGTGAATATTGTGTAAAGCATTAGGGGAGTAAATAATACACCAATAAGTTATAAATGCAAATTGCATTATCAAAGAGAAAAAAAAAAAGAAGAAAAAAAAAGAGGAAATATTTTTGCAATTAGTTACAGACATTATTATGTCACTTTTGAAAACAACATGACTTAATCATTGTCATATTCTCATTAGCCCTAAAGACAGCCAAGGAAGAAGGTGGGGATTCATGCTCTGTGTCAAGGAGAACTTTGAATGTATAGAAGTCAACTGGGAAAGCCCCATCAAATGACTCTGGGCAAACATCAGAGGATTCATTTACTATAGAGATCTTACAGTAGGCTCTTGGTTCTGACCTCCAAACCAAGACAATAAAGCCAAGAATCATTTGCACCATTTAAGTAACAAGTTGGGTCACCAGAATGTGGTTCTTGCGGATGACTTCAGCTAGAGACATTTGTTGGAAGAACGGTTCAGCAGCTCACATGAATTTAAATGCAAGTATCTCTATTTATTAACAAAGTCTCAGAGTTTCCTTTTAAAGAGTGGTTATTTTTTGAACTTACAGCTCAAACAATTTAAAAGGAAACAATAAAGTGGAAAGTAAATGGGATATAATAAAATTTGAAAGTATGAAGATTCTTTACTGTAGAATATATATTCCCTATACTTCCAAATTGAAAATAAAATTAAAAAAACCCCTGAAATAAATGAATATTTGAAATCTGTGTTTGTATGTTGTTTCCATGTCATAATATTAACAGAGGAGCCAGACATAATTACTGAATTCCTGACAGTCATTTCCATTTAGTAGGTACATCACATCAACTTCTCGGAAGAGGTAACATAAATAAATAAACCCTGAAATATGCAAACAATTCTACTTCATAAATTTAGGGACTCTGATTGACCTATTCAATAGCTGAATTATCTATTATAGTTTCAGTAGATATGCACAGGGTGGGGTCTTCCCTGTGATCAGTATGGAAAAGGTCTGCTCTGCTCAGGGCTCTTTCTATGTAATTTTGGTAACTGATGCATTTGTTGACATTGGAAGCAAACTCTCCATAAACCAGCATATCTACGTAGATAGATATCTTAAGATATTAGTATGAATTAGCCATAATAACATTCATAACCTTAAAATAAATTTTTGATGATGCCATTAAATATGAAGAGTAATGAATAAACTATTTTGGATTTAGTCTGCATCTGTAGCACTATGAAGTAGACATTCTATCTGGGTCTTATACATTGTCCTATAAGTTGTTGTTAAATTCCTCACTTCGAGTATATGCTACCTGGAATTGTTAACTAAAAATATTCCACCTTGTGTGACAGTGTTTGCACCCCAGGACTAGATAATTACAACATTTTAACCTAGAGGTGAATGACAAATAATGAATATTGTACTTTTAGTTCAAGCTGTTGGACAGATAATAATTTCTGACATGATTTGTAAGGCCTGAAGGATTTGTGACTATTTCCATAAACAGCCCAAGGCAAACTAAAATGTACACCTATAAAGCAAGCTGTGCTTCTCATATTTCCAGAGTATTAAAGATTATTTTGACAACTCTATCTCTCTTGTCATCCCTTAATGACAGTCCATTCTGTCTGGGAAGGGCATGTTCACTCCTCCCTACCTTGAGGTCCCTTTGGCATCTTGTTAGACAGGACAAAGCTACTGGAAAGGATTTTGAGGGGGATAAGGACACGAATTCAGCATATTGCTAAAAATCTATAGCCTGGAGTGGTCCCTTCTGATTCCATTCCAGTGGGAGCTGCAGGGAATGGAAAAGATCTGTGCATCCATGTGTGTAGTGCATCAGGTATGTTGATCTCTGCCATAACTCAGTATTATGTGGTGACTTTCCTACCTGTTCTCACTCTTTGGAGGGAGTTACAGTCTCAGCTCACAGAGGCTCAATCCTGAATAAAGGGCTATTTTTGTTATCTTACGTATAAAATAAAGTGGGTTTTTTGCATTCTATCACAATGAATGGGAAAAAAGTGTCTTATGTCTAGAAATATATAGATTTGTTGATTTTAATGCACATCACTAAAATAATTGATATTACATCCTCTTTATATAGGAGTAAAAGTAGTAAAATGTCTGCATTTTTAAAGATTTGACTGATGATATAATACATTTATTAGATATGCCACCTTTAGCACTAAGAAGAATTAAATAAAGAAGAATAAATTTAGTTATTATTAAAATAATAATACTTTATTATTTTAGTTTTCTGCCTGGGACCTTATAAGAGATGAAGATATTTAATTCCCACTGTCACATGTGAAGGCCTTAATTTATCCATAAAACTTTAAATTACTGAATTCTTTTAGATAATTTTTTCCAACTATTTACTGACATTATATTTTGATACAAGGAGAAGATATTATCATTCTCCATGAGGTCAACTAGCTTTACGTAAGAATGTTGCAAAAATAGGTGCATATGAGCAAATTTAGTTACTTAGTTTTGCAATGAGGAGGATAGAATTGTAACTGAATAGCCATTATTATAGTCAGTAGTAATCTCAAAAAAAGATATTCTGTCATTCAAACACAAGCTGTGGGGTTATTCTGGGATCATATGTTTGAGATACTTGGGTCAGAGTGGTAAATTAATACAGGGAATATTCTATGATTATATATTTGAAATATGTGGGTCAGAAGGGTAAATTGATACAGGGAAAGCACAGTTACTTTATAAAATGAAGAGAATGACATTAATATTTTTGAAATATGATTATCAGAGTGTCCAATATCCTCTAAAATCTTGTAAGAATTTGTATTCTGTTTGTGATTTAGAAAACCAGATATATCAAAGGGTGACATTCCAAGTTCTCCTTTTCTCCATTGGTTTAGAGATACACAGATGTGTAGAGAAAGATTATTAATATATTTTTAAATATTGTATTTTTTGGATATTATACTTTGCAACATTTTTGAACCAGCTGAGGCTTACAGCTGATGAGACATAATGATGCTGGTCAAGTTGGCAAATATCAGATAATACAAAAAGCTTTTTATTTTCAGTTTGATTCCTCTTAGTCACACATTCGTTACTGACAGATTTATGATGAACTGGACACACTGTTCAGATATCCTTGATGTTTAGCTTGTTAGCAAGTCTAATGGCAGTTTTCTGAGCAATGATGGAGAAACTATTTGACTTCTGTGGCTGGAGTGGACGAGACAAGGACAGGACGTTGTTGGTCAGCAGTGCACATTTCAATTAAAACAGGGCCTGTCTGTATTTAACGAAGCTGCTGTGAACAACCCCACTCCAGATCCCTGAAATCCAGTCTTAGCAGCAGAGGGTGAAAAATGTGGGAATTCGGGAACCATTAAATCAGTGCTGCTGCAAAATAATTGGCCTTAAGTGGTGTTATACTGACACTTTGTTATATCAGTCAAGTGTAACAAATCTGTAATAAGAGAGTCAATGGGGACAGAGCTCCACCAAATATAGACATTTTCTTAGTTTATAACTGCTAAAGATCATCTTGCAAAGATATTTTAATCATAATTTTCTTTCTTTCTACCTGGTTTTGAATGAGCTAGCTGCTGCTATATAATTTGTGAAGGATCACAGATATGCCAGAGAATGAAGGCGCTGTGTGGATTGTCTTCATATCAGCTATTCAACCTCCAGATTAACAATGCTCATTAGGTAAATAAATGTAATGAAGCAAGGGTAGTACAGATGGTTTGAGAGGATCCTCAGCTGGGATTCAGCAGAGATGCCTTATATTTTGAAGAGGGGCAAACTGAAGATTGAGCCTTGCTTTCATGATAGTTAATAACCTGCATTTCAATATCTAGTCCTTCTTGGTTAAAAAATAAGAACAAATCATTCAGTGTTGTAAATCCTACCATCACTGATTTCAGCAAGGGTATCCCAACACACAACCAAGACAACCTTTGCATCATGAAGGGAAGAAGTAAAGGGCTCTTTGGTGTTTCCTGAGCAAGCACATGCAAGGTATGAACCTTCCCATACATCTGATTAATGCCATTAACTCCGGATATCAGTTATGTCAGCTGATCTATTGAACACAGTCATCTTTTTGGTGACCAACCATATAGAGAAACAGAAGAATTACAGTAGCTCAGAGCATAGTATTTGGTGCCTTAAGGTAAGGAATGATAAGTCATAAAGATCTGTACACTCCAGTGTATATTTCATGGTGTTGGTAATAAATTATGCTGACTCTTGAATGACACAAGGCTTATGAGTGAGCCTGGTTGGTTAGAAATGCCAGAAAAACACCATTTCCTTTATTTTTCCCACTCTACATTTGTCATCTGCTGCCACAATCAAGCCTTACTGACTTGGCATATTTTTCATCTGACCATAAAATAATATTTTATGGTTAACTGTTTTTCTTTTTTTTTTAGTGCACCATGAGAGTGGGAGCAGGCCGCATATTCAAGCGGCCGCAATGTTTCAAGCATTGTTGTTTTCAACAAGACCCACCAATCTGATCTGATTGTTTTATTTATTTAACTTTGTTCCACAGTAAAGTGTGGCAACATGTGGGTGTATATCTAGGGTTTTTTCGACTCTCAATCATTTAATTTGCAATGAGGATTTCATCCCTAAGAAAATCTGATTGCTCGTGGGATGAACGTTTCTCAGAAATGAGGTTCACTAAGAAGAAAAAGCAGCAACTTGCAGGGACACAAGTCTCACTACAGACAAAGGAATAATTATTGGAGCTGGCTCTTGCAAATTAGTCAATTTATAAGATACATGATTTTCTTCATCACTCTTACCACAGAATGCGAAAACTAAACCTACACTTCTTCCTTTCTCAACACTGAGCCTTGTGTGTCCCACAGGGGAGCATTATAACTTATTTGTTTTATAATCCACAAAATTAGGGTAAGGAAGCTGAAGACCCTGGGACTGTGGAGGAATCGATTGCTTCTGTTGGTAAATTAATTTTGTGATAGCTTGTTGCTCTGGACAGATCTCTTTTTCATCCTCACTGAAGATTAGGCTCCAGAACTTTGTCACTGTCTCGTGAGATGTCACTGAACAGATGGTGCTTTCCACTGTTTTCTTGATCAGAACACAATCTGTCAAAGTGCTTACACACATGCTTAACTTAAGCACAGCAGAACTCTCATTTGTATCAGTTTCATCATCAATGCTTTAGAGATTTTTAAATAGTCCTACCAGCCATGGAAAGAGTTTCCTTAACATGTAGTATTCAGTTACCTCTAAGTTAACTAGAAAACTGATTTAAACCTTTGACAGCAAAGTAGCTGCCGTCAAAATCCCTCATTTGTGAATATACTTCAATATGGGTGACTGCAGACACTGGTAACAGGTGAACAGAATAAAGTAAGAACTGCATGAAATCATGTAGATCAAGGATAATAGCAGTCTCTCCATAAATAATGAAGTTTTTAATAAGCATGTACAAGATTTATGGTGGTTTTATGATCTTTTGCGTATGCAAAGATTGTAGAAGTGTTTGTAGTCTTTTTTAAAACTTGGGTTTCTGGCTAGAGCAAGTACCCCTTTCTTACTTCTAATTTTTTAAATTTTTTTTCTTCCCTCATACATTCAAAACTACACCCTTAAGACATCAGTTGAAACAAGCACTTTAGGGAGTGAAGCCACAGGTCTTATTACGGACCAGTAACTTCATGATACTACATACAAAGAAAATTCTCTGCTGAAACATGAAATCAGCTCCTAAAATAAAGAAGGACACATTTTATGTCATATATTTTCATAACAATCATGAAAATTAACTAACTTCATCTCAATCTAACTTTACTTTAAAGCTTTAAAATATCAACCTTTTCTTTGCCATAATCAGTTTCAGGTATATCATATTACCTTAGAATTTAAATTATCTTCTACAACACTATTTTCCTCTTCTTCAGAATATTCCTTTTGATTACACATCTTGGAAAGCAAACTTGTGTATGATGAAAAACATACATTTAGAGCAGTAAGAAACAGTCATAGATAATGAAAAAAGAGAAGTAATTCTGCCCCAAAATTATTTTACTTTAAGGTAGAACATTTATCAGAGCATTTCTCTGCATTGGATGCCAGTTTATCCATTATTATGTATGTATTATTTTCTGGATTGTATCATTACACAGTGAGATTAGTTGTCTACTGTCCAGTGTTAGTCAGAACACCATGAAACACTGAATGTATGTACGGACAAAATATCCTGTAATACTGATGTGTTGAAATGACACCTGTGATTTTATCAAAATAAACACAATTCATGTGTTCTGTTCCAGGTCCTTCCACAATAGTTATTTCATTGTAATCTCTTAATTGTCATTTTTATCCTTCATGTTATACTCCCCATTGTGTCTTCAATCCAGTCTGTTGCCACACAAGCTTGTTGAGGTAAGGAATATGCCATTTATGTGCTTTTTCTTTACAAGCATAAAGTGTCCAGTACGTTGTAGCTCAGTAAAGGATCTCTGCAAAAAGGTGCAAATAAAATATTGCAACTGTCAGATGAAATATCTGAAGGGATTACACGCAGAAAATATGCAAAAATGCTGTTTCAGTTGCACTCACAGCCACAAACTGAAAAAGCCTGAACTACTGTAGTTCAGTCCTCATTCTTGAATATGGCATGATGTAAAATTGCCTTTAATGCGCACCTAAAGAGGACTCAGGACAGGCTCTTAGAATGATGGCATAGGATTTCAAGAAAAAGCCAATATTTTGACAATTTCTACCAATCAAATCCGACAAACACTAGATACTGTTTTTCCTAGGAGAAATTTTATACATGCTCAAATTCCTTAACACAAACGAAATTTTATCTGCATTCTCATGCTTAATGATTTTTAACAGCCAAGTGCTCCAGAAGTTTCCTTCTGTTCTCATTTTCTCAAGGTTTTCTGTACTCTCACATTAAATCCTTAAAGAACCCCTGTTGTAGATTTTCTATTTGTTTACAATTTTTAGTGGGATTTGGTTTGCTTTGGTTTGCTTGGTTTGGTTTAGTTAGGATTTTTTTTAACTCAACTCTATCAGGTGACTGCTATGTTCATACAGGAACTACATGTGTGTGCAATACCCTAACTTATTTCCGCAACTCCATGAAAAGAAGAAAATATGTTAAAATGTTCATCTTAGACTGACTGACTCTAAATTGAGATTACATGAGAATTGTCTATCAAAGGAGTATGTCTTTACTAAATATTTACCATCTCTAATTATTGAAAGAATTATTTTTGTCCAAGTAGGAACAAGTTTTAGTGGTCAATTGCCAAGATCTACTTCAAATTTCTCTGTCTAGTTTCAGTGCACATGCTCCAGGCATGGAAATGTTGAAATTTTTCACTAAAATTATTGAAGTAAGTTTACAAATGGACAGAAAGGATTATTTTTCTCTTAAATTTATTATCAGCCAACAAAAAAGCAATTACAAGGAGCAACCCTTTAGAGGATTAGGCCTTAGATTCATCATTAGTCACCCGTCTGTTGTTTTTAAGTAGGATGAAACCCTCAGCTTTTGGCCTGAATAATCATCTCATCACTCATCAGAAGGGGCTTTTACCAAGTGCCTAAAATAACATAATATTGGTAATCTGTTTTTTTTCAATTTATTTTTGCCACATAAGAGAACCACTAATAAGTATTATATCTCATTTTTGTACCAATAATTTTCAGCAAATTCAGCAAACGAGTCTTAAATTGAACCTGATGTGAGGGTAGAATCTGCTGACATGAATCCCCACAGATGAAACTTAATCTTCAAAGAGATTAAGATATATAAAAACAAAGTTATGATTGTATGTGTTGAATTTGAAAGGTCTATAAACTAGTCTTTGAGCTGGTAAAATATGATTCCAATGGAAGTCACATAAGAGGAACTGTTGTATCCATCAGGTCAGCTGCCTGTAGAGAAAAAGCTGGGACAGACCACAGGTGTTAGAAGGAAAGACAAAGTGAGAAAGATTTACAAATTATGATTCATTCAGTAGAATCTGACCAGTTAATACCAGCAGAAAGAAAAGCACTTCTAACGGAAGCTGAACTGAAAGTTGTGCTTTATCTCCAGAGGCAGAACAGACCTCTCTCAAGTATTACTTTCCACCTGTGTTTAATGATATGCTGATCTATTCATGCACATGCCTGAAGATTTGACAAGTGATGCACAGCCATGGCATCAAGATATGCATTAAGCCAAACAGAGAACCTAATGTTGCTTTTCTACTATAAAATCACAAGCTAGAGCACATATTTTCTGTTTAAACCTTCCAGGTGTTGTAAAACTAAAAAATCAATTTTGGGTCTGCACTCAGAGCAGCCAGTGAATCATAGAATCAACCAGGTTGGAAAAGACCTCCAAGATCATCAAGTCCAACACTTGATCCAACACTGCCGTGGTTACTAGACCATGGCACTAAGTGCCACATCCAGTCTCATCTTAAAAACCTCCAGGGACGGAAAACCCACCACCTCTCTGGGCAGCCCATTCCAATATCTGATTACCCTCTCTGTAAAGAAATTCTTTCTAATAATCTAACCTAAACCTCCCCTAGCAGAGCTTAAGACCATGCCCTCTTGCCTTACTGATAGCTGCCTGGGAGAAGAGACCAACCCCCACCTGGCTACAACCTCCTTTCAGGGAGTTGTAGAGAGTGAGGAGGTCTCCCCTGAGCCTCCTCTTCTCCAGGCTGAACAGCCCCAGTTCCCTCAGCCTCTCCTCACAGGACTTGGGCTCAAGAGAAACTTTGAGTGCACTGAATAGTTGTTAATACAGGAGATTCTGGCGATTTTTAGAATCTACTTACAGCATCAAGAGCTGGTTGAGGGAGGGTATTGTCCCACTCTGCTCTGCACGGGTGAGGCCTCACCTGGTATATTCTGTGAAGTTTTGAGCATCACATAAAAAAGACATTAAGCCATTAGAGAGTGTCCAAAGTAGACCACAAGGATGAGGAGGGTCTGAAGGGGCCTTACGAGGAGCAGTTGAGGGCACTTGGTCTGTGAAGCGGAGACAGAGGAGAAACTTCTTTGCAATTATTACTTACTCATGAGGGGAAGAGGAGGGGCACGCACTGATTTCTGCTCTGGGACCGGGGACAGGACTCAAGGGAACGGCCTGAAGTTGTGTCAGGGCAGGTTTAGGCTGGATCTCAGGAAAGGTTCTTTCCCTAGAGGGTAGATGAGCACTGAACAGGTCCCCCAGGGCAATAGTCACAGCACCAACACCGGCAGAGCTCAAGAAGTGTTTGGATAATACTCTCAGGCACATGGTGTGACCCTGTGCAAGGAACTCAGGGTGTTCTGTAATTATATGACTTTAAGGTAACACATCAGTTACCATTCCACCTCAACAGCCAAAACAATATTTCTTCCCACTAAGACTCTCTGGGGAAAGGACAGAATTACCTAATAGAGTCTTACAACTTAACGATGGATTTATCTCCTTTTAAGGAACACTGTGTTGTCAGGTTCCTTCCCTGAAGAGGTTTGTGTATGCCAAGCACAAAGGAATCACCTCTGAGGAGCGGGATCCTGTAGCTGCCACCACCTGAAGGCTAACACTTTCTTCTTGCTAAGAGTTGACAGAACTACTACATCAGAAAATTGCCACAAGGACATTGTACCATCAATGAATAAAATCCCTATACCAAGCCACATTTTAAGCAGAGTAGCTTAACCCTCCCCACTCCCAGTTATTATTTTACTGTTATCCCTCAGTTTTGCCTCAAATATATGTTCTGTAGTCAATTATAAATAAAAAGTGCCTTATAAATAATGTTTTACAGCTTAGTGCAACCAATAAACTACCATACAGAATGTTTTGATGTCTTCCAAAAATGAGCTATGACACATTGAAATGAAATCTATTTTTTCATTTCCCATCCTAAAAGTTCTCTTCTCTCACCCTTCAGTTAAACCTAAAGCATCATTTCTGTTTCTGCTGGTGATTTAGCCAGGCATATAGCCCTGGTAACACAGCTTTCTAAGTGACAATAAAACACAAATCTGAGCAATACTGACATTTCCTTACACATTATCTCTGTTATTTTGATATTGAATGTACAAACATAACACTGTTTATAAAAATGCATCTTTGCTATTTAACAGCAGGCTATATTTCTACTTTTATATCATATAATTGATCTACTCATGACCCAAACATGCAGAAAAAATAATGGGCTCTAGAGTTACTTGTGTGTGTTACTAGAGAAAGTTAAATATGCAGGATGGTAACAGTTATGCTGCTAAGATTCTCAGTGATTCTAACTGGCTGCATTTTGCATTAATCCACAGATATGTTGTGATAATAGAAACATCATAGTGTATATAGTCACACACCTGCCAGAACAACTTTTTCCCTGAATATTTGCAAGAAAATACTCCAATACTCCTGAGTGTGCTTTCTTTTTTTTTTTTTTAACAGAATGATTTTACTATCATCTTTTGAAAATAATACTTTTTTAGCAGAATATTCTAAGTGAAAGGATTAGAAAACTCACAGGAAACAAATTCTGAATTTAGAATGTCAAGAAAACAACTCAAAAGTCAGCATAGAACAGACTTTAATCCTCTTATGATTGAAGGAAAAAATACCCTTTTTTTCCATGATAACAACTAGTAGCATACAAATTATCTGCAAATGCAGAGTAATTTTCAGAGGAGATTCTGATAAAAATTTTAAATTACTAATGAAGTTAAAAATTGTCTTGGAAATTAAATTGCCTTTATGATATAAAATTTTCTTCCCTCCTGTAAAACTCTAATGCCTTCCCCCCTTCTTCAGTTTAGAAAAATAGAATTATATGATTTCGTTATCTGACTTTTTAAAAAATATTTTTTAAAATAAAATGAGTCATACAGACATATCAAGGTCACTTTAGGTCTGAAAGGTTTTTGCAATTTTGGGAGATTCACAGCTATAATTCTATGTTCATTCAGTGTCTCCTTTTCCCGTAGACATGAGAATTTGTTTTTCTCCACTTCTCTTCCAGACATGGACATTGTATTATGATATTGTGCTCCTGATAAAATACTTCAAAGCATTTACATCTTGCGTGGCTTTGGTTAGTTCTTTGTTTGGTATGAAAAGCCTCAGAACATGTTCAAAAGCTGGATGAACAGAAAAAAACAAAACCCAGAGATAGATCTGATTCAAAGGTCATTTTTCATTGTATATTGAACTCTGGAATTATTCATGTTCTATTTCTTATTTTTAAATAGTTATGTTTGGCTCAGCATAACTCTCACATTGCCAGTTCAGAGGTTTTCTTTTGACCTCTTTTTTTTTTTGTTAATTATTATTCATGGACAGAAACATTTTCATGTATTTTGCATTTTAGGACCCTTTTTTTTCCCCTAAGTTGTAAATTATAGCCAAGTAGAAGATAAATGCCCTGTGGTCTCTTTCTGTGATCATCCTAGTGTTTTATTCCTTCGTGGGGTCAATTTGAAGGGTGGCTACAGCCTAATTTACATTCACAAATACATATATTGATCCCTTTAAACTATTATACTTTGTAAGCTACCAGCACTTTCTCTTGTTTCACTTTCTACCACCTCTCTCTGCTGTAACAGGCCTACTTATCTTCTTAATATCCAGGATGAAGTTAAAAAGCCGCTCTTGCCTTGGTTAGTCAGCAGAAACAAATTACAGGACCCTACAGGGTTCCCAGATATGCCAAGAGAAGTCCAGTCCAGACAGCCTGAAAATTCTGTTTATTAAACCCCACCATCCTCTGTTCTCCATTACTTTTCTCTTCTTGGAGACACCAACAGTGCCCAGGCAGGACTGAGCTTCTCTGTGCAGGATGCTCTGCAACCTCAGGGTGAAATAGAGCCTTTGCCCTCAGAATGCAAATGCAGGAATGATCACTATTAATTTTTGGAAATAATAGAGAACCAAAATGAGATGATGCAAGGCAAAATCCCAGGGCTATTCACTGGTTTTTGTTCTCCAACTAATTATCAGCTGTATGTTTAAAGTGGACCCAGTTTTCCACTGTACCCAATGAACAATCTATTTAACTTTGGAAGATCAAGCCAAAAGGTGACTGACAAATATTCTTTGCAGAGGAAAGGGTTGTTGTTGAGGAGCCAAAACCTCAGCTCCTACCTTGCCCATAAGCCCTCTAGCCTATGTTTTGGCTCTGACTATCCTGGCGCAATCTCCAGCTCCAGGGAAGTGTCAGTTTTTTATAGTACTGCACACAAAAAGTTAAAAACTCCTGCTGTTATTGGTGCTGGACCCGGGACACCCAAATGTCTCTCTCACATCCATGGTGTGTCTGTGTAGAGAAGATAAAGTTGTCTATAGAGAAGACAAAGTTTTCCATGTGTTTTAGTATGTTACCAGAGGTTAAAGTGTGGGTGAAAAAACTTGAAACCAACCTTTTTTATTATTGTTTTATGTAGTAAAAGATTTTTTTAATCTCTAACATGAGAAAAATTGCTCTGTTGGTTTTATTCAAATGTTTATAATATAGCTTATTTCTCAATAATTTAACTTGTGCTGAAAAATGCTACAGTTTAATGGCAAAGTAAGTGTATTTTCTAGACAAGTTTCTTCCTATTAGAGAGTTTGTATTTCTGGACTTTAAATTTCAATTGAAACAGTTGTTGCTTGCTTGGTATGAAAGGAAAGGCCTAGCCGACCTTTTGAATGCCGCCTGTTATTGATCAACCACAAAGGGTTTGTATCAGATTCAGAATCTCAAAAAAAAGATTTAAAAAATACCTAGTTTGAATTGTAAATACAAGCCAAGAGTGAAAAGGTCTTTTTTTACCTAATGACATTCCAACCTTTGTAGGGATATAATTTTTACAGAAATATTTGACCAGATAGATTCTAAGAGACAACATGTAAACTTTCCTGTGATAGTTTAGAAAAGAAATCCTAGCGGACCATGAAGCTGAGGAAAGCAGATGACAACTTTCTACAACTATAGATTACAGGCATTTGTTTATTTCTATTTAGCATTTCCACTGCCGGCTGCATGCTGATGATGTGAATTGGGTGGATAGATGTTGACTAACCTGTAAACACTCTAACTGGCTTCTGAAATGTAACAAAATTGTGTACCAGGGTTTTATCCACAAATAAGTCAAGTTTTATGAACTTAATTCCTCACTATCATCTGCTGCCAAAATAAAATTATCAAAGTCTTTGTTCGTTGACACATTGTGAACAATTACAAAGTTGTTTATGAGCTCCAGTCTGGAATTTTGGGGTGAAATAGCCTCTGCTTCAAGGGTTGGCTTGTAGCATCACATTGCAGTTTGACAGTATTTTCCTTGGGAAAGTGTCTTAGGTCTGAGTACTGCAAGTTTATAGGTTTTACCTAATTTCTGTCATTTTGAGAAGCAAGTGAAAAAATCCAAAGGCTGAGGAAATTAAATATTGAGGAAACTTTCCTCACACTTTCTACTATGCAGAGTCACAGTAGAGATTCAGACAATGTGCGTCTCATATTGCCTTGTATGCACCCGGCAGTGGCTTGTATTACGTCTGCTGAGGGATCAACAGCAATCAACATTTTTGTACACACCTTGAGCTTTTTAAGGAGTCTGGTTTTGTTAGTTACGTCCCAGTGAGTTAAGAAAAATTTACCCAGTGTCCAATGAGATTAGCTCTTAAAATTAAATGCAGAGAGGCAGACTGATGGTCAGGGTGATCACATGTTCATAGGTGCAGTTAATTAGGCATCATATTTAGTTAAAAATAGCAGGTATGCATTAATATGGCAACTTAAGACAACGACAGTGGAATAAGGAGGGGAAAAATTAGCATTACAAGATTAGGCAAATTTTTCTTTCAACGTCCATCCGTCCCTCCTCCAGACTGTCTTTTCTATTTTGCCATATGCTACCTTCTATTTTCTCTTTGCTTACAGCGATGGCAAGTTTACAGGAGAGGATGACAAGTTTACAGGAGAGAAAATCATCTACAAAGTTTGTTCTGAAGAAAATGATAAATAATCAAAGGAATTCTATGCTGATTTTGATTTCATTATGAGAAAGTTAAATTGAACATACATTTAGTTTTATAATAGTTTTTGTGTTATAAGCAGCACTTTTTCTCAAAGATATGAAGAAAGACAATATTACTAAAATTACCACAAAAAGTTTGCTATTGGTGCTCAATACCTAACTAAGGGGTCTGAGGAAATACACTGAGTCTGCTTCATATACATGTCTTACATATGGTAATTTAAATTCCCAATCTGTTAAGCACATTTTAATTCCGTGTTTTACAAGCTTACTTCAGAATGCTATTTTTTTTTTTTTTTTGGCAGGAAAAATATTAGAAATATTATTTAAGCGCATAAAAGCATATTAATATCATAGACATCCTTCTTTACATTGGCTGAAATGAAAAATTTCCTATGTTAATATGAGTTAAATGAAAAGGAGAAAGTGTATATTCAATATTCACTTTATCTGACTTATTTCTGTTTATCTATTAGGTACACAGGAAATTCTTTCTACCCATTGTGGTACTTCTGCATCCTGATGAAATTCACTCACAGTGATTTAAATTTGTTGCATTCGAAAAGGTTAAATTCTATAAAAGATATTTTTCAAGCCTCTAATAATGATAATTTGGTGGGGTTTCCATATTTATGTATATTTTTCCATCCACTGGCTTTTTGTTTTGTTTTGTTTTGTTTTTGTTTGTTTGTTGGTTTTGATGTTTGTTTGTTTTGTTGGTTTTGTTTTGTCAGGATTTTTTATTTTGTTATTTGTTTTTTTCTCTTCAGCTCTGTTTTCACTTTATTCTATTCTCTGTCAGGACATTCAAGTAAGTTCCTATTAAACCTTGACTAACCCAGTTCCCTGTTAAGAGATAGTTGAGCGAAGAAACATTTTTAAGTACTAAGTGGCAGAAAGTTTCTAATCTTTTAGGTAAAATGCCCCACTACTTTTGAACTGACCAAAATTCTTACAGAAAAAATGTCTCTTACAGTTCCTCTAACTGATTGTAGAGTGTATTACAGCAGACAGAGCTGGCTCTGTGTCTATCATGGAGCTTTTCTTTGGAAAAGGAAAGAGATTAATATTTTTTTAATCCTTCTGATGTACCTTTTTGTACAGATTCAGTTATTTCTCTCTGTTGGGATATAGAGGATGATAGATATAAGGCTCCAAACCAAGAAGAAACTATCTTGAACTTCGAATTGCACAATGAATTGCTGCACTTTTCACATATCACCATCATTAATAAAATAACACCATCCCTAAAATTCGAGCATTAATACATTTCAGGTTAGTGTAATGGCCGCTCTGTGAACAATTCCAGGCTTTCAGTCCTAAACATAGCAGAAGTGGCCACTGATTTTTCAATTTTATATTTTTTTTCCTAATGGCTAAAACATGATTCTTGCTAAAGCACATTCTAAACCCTTACAAAACTGCACTTCATTGAAATCTCCACTGTTATTAAGCTCTGTCACCCAGTTCACTGGCTGAAACTAGTATAGATTTATTTGTGAGGCTAATTATCCTTGTAAGGGGTTTATTTCAGTTGTGACACCTCTTCATCCCTAATCAACCTGGAAGAGAGTGTAAGACACTGGAGAGGGGTAGTGCTCAAATTCTGAGTTATATATATAGATGCTGCTCCCTCCCACAAAGTCTCTGGTTTTTGTTGATTTATGAAGGACCATTAAAAACTTGTATTTTTAAGCTCTGTCTGTATCCCACCAGATATCCAGTGCATGGGCATTGGTGGAAGTGCAGTGCCCCAAAGTCTCGACATTTTTTCCAACTCCTGCAGCAGCACTTCATATAACCTTGGACAGAATACAAGGACATGGAAGCACTCAAGGCAATATTTTTTATGGTTAGTATTGCTCTAAGGAGTTAATAAAGATTAATTAAGATTTGCCATACAGTCTGTAGGGTTGCTGTTTTAATTTTATATTTTCTAGCAATCAACTTCATTAACCACAGAGAAAGTCCTGGTTTAGGTTCTCCAGAAGTTAATTTGGCTGTTTGTCCTACTTCATGTTTACATAGATACTTTTGCCTGTAAGTACGTATTGCATTTAATTTATTAATTCTTATTCATACTTATGGATGTGTTTTATGAAGAGGACCTCAAGTAGTGCATAATAGCACTGTTTCTCCTATTTTGTAGCAGTTCTCAGCTTTGTAATTAGCATTTGACAGTTTGAGTCATGAAAAATTTGATTTTAATTCTAAAAAAGATTCAGTATGCACGCCTACAAAACCAGTTATGAGCAGTGTAAATTTTCGTCCAGTGTACCAAAAAGTAAAGGCTAGGACATATTTAAGGCAAAGATAGCTGGTATTTGCACGGAAGATAAACTGATTATATTGCATAAATGATTTGGGGTCTTGAATTCAGTGGGAGGATAATGAAGGTGCCGTGGAGAAACTCATTCTTGATTATTGCAGGGTTGTTTAAATATGCGAACGTGAATAACTCTGTGAATTTTAAAGTTAATGAAATAAACAGAAACTAGAAGCAAATCAGAGGAGAACAAAAGAAGATCTTGAACATTTCAGTAGTTATTTTGATTCAGAGAATATAAGTAAAGTGGGACATTTAAGATAACCCCAAAATAACTCTAGCTCTCTTATTATTTCTTTGTTGCTTTTTCTTCCCTTGCTTAGAATTTTGAGGCTTTTCAGTCATAACAAAGAAGTTTTATCAGCCTATCCTCTAGCTCTTCCAGTAGAACCATTGAAATTATTTTCTTCATTTGAATAAACAAGACAACACATGCTTGGGACGTTTTAACATAGCTGTTTTCAAAAGTAATAGATAAACACTTTAAGTGTGAATTCTTGTGACCATAAAATGTTGTTTACATCATTAAAAATCAATTCTCTCTAGATTTTGAAATGTAAGCGAAAAAAAAGAAACCAGATGCACATTTTATTTATTGTGTAAGGGAACAAACGTATATAAATCACTTATATTCTAAGACAGATCACTGGGTTATATTATATCAATGGTTTTAATTAGAGGACACAGCAGATGGTGAAGGCTTAGTGTAAAGCAATATGTCTATTAAAGTAATGCCTGCTGCCAACTGATTGTTCCAAACCACAAAGTGTCCATCCACCCTGTTTTAAGAAGAAACCGGTAATCTGAGAGACAACTACTTTTTGAAGAGAGTTTAACAACAACAACAACAACAAGTCAATCAACAAGCAAAAAAAACCCAAAAAAATAAACAATAAAAACCACCAAAAAAAAATAAACAGGGTCTTTAAAAATAGGCTACTAATAAAACACAAAGTTAGGAATATTAACTATTTTTCATAAAATAAACAAAATATATCAAGATTTTGTTAGGTACTCATGGAGCTCTGACTTTAGTGGGGCAATGAGAAAATATAAAAGATGTATGATTTTTACACTAAATATTTTTGCACTTGTGCATGTGAGCAACGTTAGCAAGTTCTGATTTGCACTGATTTCTGCATCCAAGACTGATGGATGATTCCCTGCTTCGGGAGCAGTTCTCAGAATTTCACCTTATAGTCTGAAGTAGTCATCTCAAATACTCAAGAGAGCAGACACAGAGGTCTCAAAAGAGTGTAGAGGGTACACTTACTTTCGTCCCTATTATCAGATTACCGTTTGCAGACTACTCACTAAGTACTCAGTGATAAGCCATTGTCAGGCACATAATCAATGAGATCTGTAACATATTCAAGTGTTTTCTTTTCTCCAGTGTTCAAGAATAACAAATAGGGGTTTTTCTTGAAATTTTGCTGGGGTTTTCTGGAAGGCTATGTCTATTTTTACCTTTTTTTTTTGTGTGTGTGTGTGTTAACAAATACATAGTCTCTTCCCAAACCTAGATTTTTGTTTGTTTGTTTGTTTTAATTTTTCCTGGAAAAATACAATATATAGATGTTTCTGAAAAAAATAAACCAAACAAAAGAAAACAAACAAAAAACAAGCAAAAAACAAAATACATACACACAACCCCCCCCCCCAAAACAAACCAAAACCAAATCAAAACTGAAAAAAATGATTCAAACTAATTGACATTTAAAAACATTTTAGGATATGTTCACAAAAATTAAAAGAATGTCTTGAGTTTTTAAATTCAAATTAATAAAGGTTAGTTATGTCATAAACATTAACATTTTTATATTTTTTTCCCCTATCAATTCATAACGCAATTGCACTCTCTTATTTCTATATAGTCACATCTGCAATGAGCTCTGGAGATTATGTTTTGGTAGATGATCATGATTGTTATTCACGTAAAGTAAAGGCTGGTAAAAATGTGTACACCAAAAGAAAGTTTGCTCAGTCAGGGAAAAGGAATACATTACATATTGGTGTTAATTTGCCAGAGTTCATGACTCCTGTTTTTCAGTAAGACGTCAGAGTCCAAAATGAAATTTGCTTGTCAGTTTTAATCCATCTTGGCAGACAGCCTTTTCTTACTTGATGGCATATTTTTATTTCCTAGGACTCCTACTTTATTCATGTGCAAGAGGGGCATGAATAAGACAAATGAGAGACAAAATAATATTTATGTTTAAAGTCTGGGTTGCAGTGTATGAAAAATGGGCTTTTTTGCCCAGTAAGACAGACTTCCAGCCAAGCTCAAAATTGTAAAACCACTGTACCTCAGGTATTTAAAGATGTTTGCCTCTGTTTCTCCAAATTCAACTTATGATGCCCTTAATTCTGGATATGGATAGTTTTCTTCCGAGTGTTTATAAATAATATATCTCATGTTAGTACTTCTTTTCATAAAACATAAATACAGAATGATATCCCATTGCTCTCTCACAAAACCCCTAAAATACCTTTGAGAAAATTGCAAAGCAGAACTGTAGCTGTAACACATCTTAAAGGGAAAATAAAGTAAGCTCTCTGTGTGAATGTTTCAAAAGGGAGAAGCACAGAGATTCTTGCTGATACATTTAAAAATAGCAAAATAAAGCCTTTCATGATTTTTAATATGCATTTTTCTTTCCTATTCTTCTATCCTGACATTTGGTAGAGTGATAAAAACACTAATTAGGAGTAAGTGTGCATTTGAAATTCTGTCTTTCATACATAATTTATTTTCATTTAAAATTTTTTATATTATTCAGAGACCTGAAAGAAGCAAATTTGTCAAAACCAGGGTGATTTTTAGGTTGCAGACTAAGACTGCTGTCACTAGAAATTTAGCTGTTATCATGGACTAGATCCTAAAATAGATGTCAAATCCCTAATAAAAGATTGGGCAGAATTCCAGATTCTGAACTCTAAATTTGCTATCAAAAACCTATTTGTTGATTTCAATTAATGCTGGAAATAAACCTTAAGATATCTTCAAGTATAACAAAGCCTTTTGGAATTCCAAGAACTAAGTTAGACTGAGTTTGGGTATTAGTAAAGATTAACAACCACCTGTTCACAAATATTTAGCAAACAAAACATTTACAAAAAAGTTTTGAATGTGTGTGCATTGCTACCTTGAGCTCTTATAACCATAGATTTTTTTGAGCTGGAAGGGACCCTAATGATCATCCAGTTGCATCCCTCTGCCATGGGCAGGGACACCTTCCACTAGAAAAGTCCCATTAACAGTCCCATTCCATAAAATTTTTAGTCAAGCCTTTGGCAAAAAGAGGAAACCTGATTAAAAAAAATATATTTAAGTACCCAAAAGTAGATTATATATCCATTATAAAGTACAGAAAATGCACAATTAGACTTCAATCTTGTAGGTTAGGCAAAAGGAGAAACACATATTTTAATATTTTATAAGAGTTTTTTGGCAGAAAATTAGTACAAGCTGCTTAAATTGTTCCCTGTGAGGGTGATGAGGCCCTGGCACAGGTTGCCCAGAGAAGCTGTGGTTACTCCATCCCTGGAAGTGTCCAAGGTCAGGTTGGACAGAGCTTGGAGCAACCTGGGATAGTGAAAGGTTTCCCTGCCCATGGCAGGGGGTGGAATGTATAAAGAATTAAATGTGCACAGCGCTGTCTGGGAGACAATTCAGATTCTGAGCTGTTCTTGGTCTCTTTGTTTGTAATTTCCTACTCCTCCAAATCTTGCCTATTTTCACAACTGAAAAGAAAATATCCTACAACAAAAGTGACTGAAAGCTAAAGGCCTGTTTACTTTTCAGTTCCCCTACTGGCAGGAAAGGACTTCATTTGGAACAGATGGGGTTTTGAGTGTTTTCACACCTAAGATTCCTTGTCATCAGCATAAATACGCAGGGAATTATGCACGTGATTTACTGTGCATCTCATTTCCCTAAGCTGTGTTCACCTGGACCCTGTTCTCCCTGCCCTTCACTTTCATAGACAATAAAATCTTCTTGAACATATGTTGGGGAGAAAAAAAATATAAAACACCATAACCCTTGATCTACCAATGCAAATAATTTATCCTAAGAATTTATAATACAAAGAACATCCCTGAAAACTGTGCCTGAGGTAATTGTATCTGTCTTAACCCTGTGCCAGGGATGCTTAGAGAAATAAATCACTTTATAATGAACGGTGTTGCTGCTTATATTTAAACAAATTCTTGGCCAAATCTCTCTTTCAATATCTCTTCTGTCACTGGGGTTGCATGCCATTAAATCCCTCAAGGGTAACAGGCATTTCTGTTTACATACACCAGTAAGCCAGAAACCTGAAATTGTCATGTTGTCTCTATGACATCTAGGGACGCGATTTCATTTTCAGAAATCCCTTGAAGTAACTGCCTTCCTTAGTATCAGTTTTACCAAGGAAAGGCAGCTCCTGCCTTACATAATGAAATCATATATGATCATTTCACTTCTCCCAGAGTTCATGCTCAGTGATAAGTGAACGGTCTTTGAAAGACCAGCACATTAAGCAATGGCAAGAGCAAGCTGGATCATTGCCCTGCTGTTCTGCTTCTATCACCCTGACTAGAGATTTCTAAAACTTTTTCAGTAGTGTATTTTTCCTCTAAAACTTTTAACTTTGTTTTGCTTCTATTTGTGTTTACAAGTTATCAAAGACTAAACCTGTGTCATTAAGTATATTGCACGTATAAAGGCTAGATTTCTTGTTGGACCAAAGAAAAGATTTTCAGGACATAAACTCTAATTTTTTTTGCCATTGCATCCATGTGATCTTCTAGTATTACTAATTTTTATGCAATTATTCACATTTTAATGCTCTCCCTATCTGTCAAAAAGTACACACAATTGCTCCAAAAAAAAACCTCAGGTAATTTTGGCTTCCCAAATTATGTAAGCATGAATACCTGAGGTTAAAATTCAGCTCAAACTCGTTCTGTTTCCTGTAAATGTTTTTGCACTAACTCCAATTTCATTACTTGGTTGTTTTTTAAAAAAATTAATACCAACCTCCTCATTCACTTCGATACAATTCAATACACTTCAATACAAGTACACTTTTTTGTGGGACCACAAAATTATGCAGGTATTTTCTGATGTTTAAGATCTCAAAAGATTTTTTATTTGAATCCAAAGCCATAACCTTTGATTTCCTGCCCATGAAATCCCTTCAGCAAATTACATTTGAAAACGAGATGAAAAGGGCTTAAAACTCTGAAAATGTCTGCAAGACTCCAAAATGTTTTATTTATTTATACTTTTGTGTGTATTTGATTTTACTATGTATGGTTTTCATGGTTTGTTGCCTCAAGTTCTTTGCAGGAATGAAAAGCTCCTTTTCTGAAAGCTGGGTTTGTCAGATGTCAGAAGGAGTTTGAAGAAGTACTTCCCTCTTAAAAGAGACTCCTTTAGGAATACAGTGAAATAAACCTTGGTAAAATCTATATCTGCAGGAAAATATTTCCAAGGAACATAAAAAATAAATCAATGAATAAATATTTTGAGTTAGTCTGTGCTCAGACTTCAGCCTGACTCCAAACAATGGGGAAGGTAACACGTGCAAGGAAACAACTTGATGTGCATGGCTTTCGTCATCAATTACACTCATTTTCTTTACGATAAAGTACTTAAAAGATTTACCATTGTTACTGAGTCACTTGACTGAGAGGAAGCTGTAGTGGCTCAGACTCAAGGCTATACATTGGTAACGTGGCAGTACAGAACTATTACACTCAGTTTTGACCAGGTAGCACTTGAAGTGATGCAGGCAAGTCGTGAGGACAAATGTCACACTTCACAGTACAACCTTGTGCTTTCAGCTACAGGTTCAGCACTACCATCATTCATCACCGTCAGTCATCATGGTTTAGTTATCAGAGATACCTGATTTTTGTTTCTTTTTTTCTGGCAGCTGTGTCTAGATTTTTATCAGACATCTAAGTCCTGCCAAAAAAAACCTTTCAAGCCAAAGATCTTCAGGTGATGTTACTGTCACAGCACAAAGCTCTTTGTCCTCCAAACTGACAGTAAAAGTAAACATATTCACTTATTTGATACTCAAACACCTGTGAGATTTGTTTTCCTCAGCCTGGCATCTAATGGGGTCCTGGAGTGCACCAGGAAGAGTGTGGCCAGCAGGTCAGGGAGGGGATCCTGCCCCTAGTGAGGCCACATCTGGAGTGTTGTGTTCAGTTCTGGGCTCCACAGTTCAAGAAAAAGCAGGAGATACTGGAGAGGGTCCAGCAGAGGCCACAGAGATGATGAGCATCTCCCTGATGAGCAGAGACTGCAGGAGCTGGGTCTGGTTAGTCTGGAGAGGAGAAGACTAGAGGGGATCCCATCAATCCATGCAAATATCCCTAAAGGGTGTCAGAGGATGCTCCTAGACTGTTCAGTGGTGCCCAGGGACAGGATGAGGAGCAATGGCCATAAACCATAACTCAAGGAGTTCCCCCTCAACCTGAGGCAGAACTTCTTTCCATGGAGGTGGCAGAGCCCGGAACAGCTGCCCAGGGAGGGTATGAAGTGTCTTGTGACACGTTGTCGTGTCACCTGCTCCAGGTGACCCTGCCTTTGGTAGGTGGCTGGACTGGATGATCTCCAGAAGTCCCTTCTAACCCCAGCTACTCTGTGATCCTGTAAATGTAAATGCAGTAAATTTAAAGCATACATATACAAGATTTTTTTCATCTGTATTTTGCCATGATAATGAACTGTGGGTCCTTTCTTTCTCTTTCTTCCTCAGGAATTACCGAAGTATAGCAGCTTGAGGCCTGGCTGAAATAGATGTGAAAACAGATTAAAAAAGTAATTCCATTGTGTGTACACCCTGAAAGAACAAGATATTAATTAATTAGACTATCTACTCAATGAGAGATAAGTAATCAAGATCACAATTATTTTTTCATTCCATGTCTGGACAGTGCTGAGCTATAATGTAAATAAGTAACAATATTAACTAATAATTATTAATATTTTTCCAATTCTGCTCAGACAAGCATTTCTAGTATTGCCATGAATAATTTTATCAATAATTGGTGAGATTTTCTAAAAATCCGAGAAAATCCCATCTAGTACAAACCATGTAATTCACATTTTAAGATTTGCTTGTTGTTCTCAGAGGAGATAATGAAGCTTTCCAAGCAGAGATGATTTCCAAAAACATATTCATACTCTGAAGTTCTGGATCCGTTTTTTTCCTTTAGAAAGCCCCATTACACCAAACTGGTTGTGTAAAGCAAATGAAAGGTGGTGGTTCTTTGAAGTAAGACAATAATGTGTTAAAAATTTTCAATTTCAGATGTGATTTCTTGATTTTTGCCTGATTCTTAGGTAAAAAATACGCTGAATAACTCTGGGTTTTTTAACTAAGGGCAGAGGAGAAGTTCTCGTACTACTTCCTTTTTCGATTTCCCCCATCCTTGAGACCTTCTGTGATAACAGGAAGAGATGCCCAAACCAGTATTTTCTAGCTTATTGTACTCTATCACAGCCCTGCTGAGGAACTCACACTCATGGGCTGTGAAACACAGACAATGTTGTTTTGTTCAGTGCACATGCTGATTAATACAGATGTACCTTTCCATCATTAGCTTTAATCTATTGTTCTGCTGCTCCCAGATGTTCTGTAAAGATCATAGAATCATAAAATCATAGAATCAGCCGAGTTGGAAGGGACTTCTAGATCATCAAGTCCAATGCTTGGTCCAACACTGCCATGGTTACTAGATTATGGTACTAAGTGCCACATCCAGTCTCATCTTAAAAACCTTCAGGGACAGAGAATCCACCACTTCCCTAGACAGCCCATTCCAATGCCTGATTACCCTCTCTGTGAAGAATTTCTTCCTAATATCTAACCTGAACCTCCTCTGGCAGAGCTTAAGGCCATGCCCTCTTGCCTTACTGATAGCTGCCTGGGAGAAGAGACCAACCCCCACCTGGCTACAACCTCCTTTCAGGGAGTTGTAGAGAGTGAAGAGGTCTCCTCTGAGCCTCCTCTTCTCCAGGCTGAACAGCCCCAGCTCCCTCAGCCTCTCCTCATAGGACTTGTGCTCAAGTCCCTTCACCAGCCTTGTTGCTCTTCTCTGGACCTGCTCCAGCACCTCCATGTCCTTCCTGAACTGAGGGGCCCAGAACTGGACACAGCACTCCAGGTGTGGCCTCACCAGCGCTGAGTACAGGGGAAGAATCACTTCCCTGGTCCTGCTGGCCAGCACTGTTCCTGATCCAGGCCAGGATGCCATTGGCCTTCTTGGCCACCTGGGCACACTGCTGGCTCATGTTCAGCTTCCTGTCAATCTAAATTCCCAGCTCCATTTCTGCCTGGCTGCTCTCCAGCCACTCTGTCCCCAGCCTGTAGCGCTGCAGGGGGTTGTTGTGGCCAAAGTGCAGGACCCAGCACTTGACCTTGTTGAACCTTATCCTGGTGGAATCAGCCCAACTCTCCAGCCTGTCCAGGTCCCTCTGCAGAGCCCTCCTGCCTTCCAGCTGATCAACACTCTCCTCCAGCTTGCTGTCATCTGCAAATTTGCTGATGATGGACTGAATCCCCTCATCTAAATCATTGATAAAGATATTAAACAAAACTGGGCCCAACACTGATCCCTAGGGGACACCACTAGTGACTGGCCACAACTGGATGCAGCCCCGTTCACCACCACTCTCTGGGCCCGGCCCTGCAGCCAGTTCCTAACCCAGCACAGAGTGCCCCTGTCCAAGCCTTGGGCTGCAGCTTTTTCAGGAGAATGCTGTGGGAGACAGTGTCAAAGGCTTTGCTGAAGTGCAGGTACACACATCCACAGCCTTCCCCTCATCCACCAGGTGGGTCACCTGATCTTAAAAGGAGATCAGATTGGTCAGACAGGACCTACCCTTGGCTGGGTCTGATCCCTTGTCCATCCTGTAGGTGCTGTGTGATTGCACTTAGGATGATCTGCTCCATAAAGTTGCCCTATAATTTCTGTGCAGACACCACAAAAACATGTTCATTGGCAGTGCATTATCTGACAAAATCCAATCAACAAGTGACATAATTTTAAGCATGTCTGCCAATGTGTCATGGCTCAGATGAGTGTTTACGTCTGAGGGCTTAGCCGGAAAAGACTCTCTGTCTCTCTAAATGACCTCTTAAATATTACCCTCTGTGCAAAGCTAGGAATGCCAAAATGCCATTACCAGGCACTTATAAGTATTTAGGTTATATTATAAATACAACAATATTTATAATAATATGAATATTATAGATAATAAAATAATATACATATAACCCATATATGTATATTTATAATAATAATTATAAATGATAAACATAACAATTTAGGTTATAGATTTTTCAGGAATGTGCCTAAGATGAGGGTGATTTGAAGTCTGTAGCAACATATACAGATGATGAAAAGTGATCTGTGATTTTGATAATGAAAAGGAGCACTCAAAATCAGCCTTTTTTTTTTGGTGTGTTTTTCTTGTTTGGGTTTTTGGAGTTGGATTGGAGTTTTTTGGTTTGGTTGTTTGGTTTGGTTTTGGTTTTTGGGTGGGGTTTTTTTGTACTTTTTCCCCTTAAATATTTTTTAAGTAGCAACTTGTTTCTGAAATATTGTGTTATTAACTATGGGGCTGTCAATATTTATTTTGTCTGGAGGCATGAACCTAATTCATAGTGAAATTTTATCAAATGGAATCCACTATCCAAAACCAAGGTAGGTTAATGTTTTTTTCCTCTTCTGAGACTCATGGCTTAACACATCAAAAACTGGGAAGTTTTTGGGAGCAAGAAAATAAATTTTAGTGCCTTCATATGGATAAAAAGTGTTGTTTCTTTCCTGTACTTCTGAATAGTAACTAATATTTGTGATAGGGTCACGGATTTTAGTAAAGCCTTTATCAACATTTCCCACCTCATTCTTCTGCACATGGCTTGGATGGGTGTACTCTTCCATGGGTAAAGAACTGCCTGCATGTCCAAGTCCAGAGTGGTGGAGCAGGGAGTTAAATCCAGTTGGCATCTGGTCACACATGGCATGACTCAGTATTGGGGCCTGTTGTGCTCAGTGTCTTTATATAATACAATGATTGGGATGAGGGCATTGAGGGCACCCACAGAAAATTCACAAGTGACATCAGGTTGAATGGGAAAGTTGATCTGCTGAGGGCAGGAAGGCTCTGCAGAGGGATCTGGACAGGCTGGATCTGTGGGATGAGGCCAGTGGTGTGAGGGTCAACAAGGCTGAGTGTCATGTCCTGCCCTTGAGTCATAACAACACCATGGAACGCTCCAGACTGGGGCAGAGGGGCTGGAAAGCTGGAAAAGGCCCTGGGGGTGCTGGGGACAGTGGCTGGACATGAGCCCAGGTGTGTCCAGGTGGGCAAGAGGCCAATGGTCCCTGTGCTGTCCCAGCCATGGTGTGTCCCAGACCCAGGGCAGTGCCCGTCCCTGTGCTGGGCACTGCTGGGGCCACACCTCGAGTGCTGGGGGCAGTTCTGGGCCCCTCAGACAAGAGACACATTGAGGGGCTGGAGCATGTCCAGGGAAGGGAACAGAGTTGGGGAAGGGTCTGGAGCACCAGGAGTGGCTGAGGGAGGTGGGGTGGCTCAGCCTGGAGACAAGGAGGCTCAGGGGGGACCTTCTCACTCTCTATAACATTTAGGACCTGACAAAGCTGTAGATCTAGAGAAATCTGAGTTTTTCTGCACAAGCTGCAAAGATGAGTGTGAGAAATACCAATGGGAAGTGCCAGAGTTTGGGAAGTTCCTTCTGCTCACACAATGAGACACCTATAAGAAGTTTCTCACAGTTTATGGTAAACTTGGAACACTACAAAACTCCTCTGTTGTTGTACAGATAAGACTCAAAAAATGTCCATTTTATCCCAGACACTGCAGAGATGCAAAAGAGGAGAAATAAACAGTAAAATACTCCTGTGTACCAAATAGAGAAATACTGAATTGTTGTGCGCCAAAAAGATTGATTTGCTTATTTTGTTTCTTTTTTTTCCTTTCTAGCATCACAGGGATTGCACCAACTAATTAAGCCTCCTCTCCTTGAGCTTAATTTTTCCTTGAAAACTTTTTATTTTCTTTTTCAAGAAGTGAGAGCTCACCAGATAAGTCTTCTATAAATCTTACAGTTTTTGCAGTCATCCTAAATCTGTTTACTACTGATTAAAAAGAACAAACAACCCAATAAAAAAACCTGAGGGGGGGGGGACAAAAAAATTTAGCCCTTTCAGGACTAGTCTACAAATTCAAACAGTTTGACAATGAAGGTATTATTTTCTTATATATTTTTACGTTGCATAAATCCACTAGATGCGGTCAAATATCATGATTTATGGGGATCACAACTGTAGGAGAAAAAGTATATGGAGGACTTTCTATTCAAAGAGTACCGATATGATTTTTTTCTGTTCATACAAAATATGTGCAGTTTATGACTCAAATATTTTGAAGAACTACAGGTTAAATTATCCTATACATAGTCCTTCAGCAGTACTAGTAACTATAGGAACTTCAGAGATGTTTTGGAGTCTAAAAGTTGATTTCTATGGATGATACAAACAAAATTAAGTGGGGATTTTTGGTTTCCAAAACTGCAGCTCAGTACTTAAAGATTAATCAATAAACTGTACAACATACAGAGTAGGCAGGAGAAGGTTCATGTCTAAGTACAAGATATAGGACACAGTGATTGTGTGGATGATTATGATTAGATTTATTACCAATACAATATCTAAATATTGCCCATGCATTTTCTAAACAGCAACTCTATCATCTACTAAAATGGATTATAGACTCTAAAGGATTTTAGTATCAGCAGGTTCACTTGGAAACAAACAGGTTTACAGTGTTTGGCCTCGCAGAGTTCACAACTGCAAAACAGCAAACCACCTGTCAATCTACTTTAGGATTTACAGGATCTTTGTGTTTGATGGGTTCTTAGCTCAAAATTGACACAAAGAAACTTTACAATTACATCATGGCTTCTAAAAATGGTTAGGCATATCTTTTAATAGTAGAAATTATGGACATTCTTTGCCTTGAAAAGCATAATTTTTGTTGGTTTTTTTATGTTCTTTGAAATATTATCGACTTAATTTTTTTGCTATGAAATGTGCCCTGTCTGTGAAATCTTTCACATTCCAACTATTATTCTTCCAAAAGTGAATGCTCCTTGTGTCAGAGAGTTCTAAGAATTCTTTTGTCAGAAAATAGTCTCTGGATCTAATGTGTTTGCAGAACATTTGTTTTCCCTCTAGAGAAAACCCACACAAATTTTATCTTTACAGATAAAATCCTCCTACAAAAGATGAAAAACATACATTAAAGATGTATAAATACTATATGATTTCAAATTTTTGAAAAAAACTACGTAGGTTTTGTCATAAAAGTAAGAAAGATAGATATACTGGTTTACATATATATTGTCACATCTCTGAAGAGTCTATTAATTTTTTTTCCCTATTCTTTGGTTATTTCTTTATTTTTCTGGGGCAAGCACTTTTGTCTAGGTTGCCTTTTTCTGGTTCCTTTTTTATCTTTAGCTCAACTTTGCATTTCTAAAATGAATCTCACTGTGATGTGTCAAAATCTGGGTCATTACAGTAACTGTAGGAGTCTATGCAAATTTCCTGCCTCTCTACTTGAGGTAGACTGGGAATCCTGATGTAGATAAGCATAGAATGTAAATCAAACTCAGACAAGACTTCAATTGAGAAGCCAGAAAGTGCCAAACATAGTAATAAATAAGAACAGCTGTTCTTACTCCTACTGTGGTACAACCAAGGCATTTGGTAAGCTCTTGGTGGAGTATAAAAGTCACCTTAAAAAGCCTTCAGTTTACTTCTAGGAATCAGTCCTGCATCCTACTTTGTCAAAGACAAGGATACACAGGTGTGTCTTTTAGCCTTTGTGGTCACCCTCAAGTTGGGGTGAGCCAAACCTGTCTCTGTCTAAACCTGTAGTTCTGTCTAAGCTGATTTGGACCTAACAACTGATGTGAGAGCATCTACAAGGGCAGTGACAACTGAGTCCCAGTTCTTCCCCAGTCTCAGTGAATTCACCAACAACTCAAAACCATGATATAATACAGTGACAAATAAAGAACACCCTTAAGTACAACAAAGTGTTTGCCATATCCTGTAAAAGGACTGCACTGGTTGCATGAAAATCAAAAATCAAACTTCTCAGTACCCTTCAGGTGCCTACCAGACCTTCCATCCCCAGCTCTATATTTTACACAGTATTCCTATGTATAAACTGTTTGATCCCATTAGTGCAACTGCTGCTTATCCTGCTTCATCCTTCCATTGCCAGGTGTCTGGGTGGATGGAATACTAACTGCATCATCCACTCAGCTGGGAAAGGATGTTATCTGCAAGGTTTGATGCTTTCTCTCAAATTCAGCCTCCTGCTCCTGGCTGCATTGGCAGAGCACATCACCCACCTGGCATTTGGCATGGTTTAATTTCAGATTTCTGTTAGCTTGCATATCAAGAAACAGACAGACACAATGAAACCCTGAAACTCAGTAGAAATTTCCTGTTAATACCTGTACGGGAGAGAAACGGCCATTTGTCTCGTAGGATGCAAAGCAGATAACGTGGAAGTTGGATCTTGAATATAAGTTCCATACTTATTATCCAAGTTTTGATAGATATATTGAAATAAAATCTTGCAAAGAAATGAAATTTGAACACAGAAATACATATTTCAAAACAATGCCAGAAGTAGCCATTTAAAATAGATAAAAGTGGTTTATGTCTCTTTCTAAAATGACTTTTTTTAGTGTCTTTTTTGTCACAATAGTAGCATTATTCATTTGCTAAAGCAGACATGATGTACACAGTTAGAGCCAGAATTTATTTCTGTAGATTACACTCAAAATTTGGCAGCTTTTTTCTCCCTGCATCTGATATAAAGCCATTCTTAGTCTCCAAAAATGAGAAAAATTGGTTCAATTTTGTAGCCTTCTTAATCCCAGTGTGTCTGAATGTGTATTGTAGGGTGGATAACAGGTAACATTTAGTGATGCTTTGGTTCTTTATGGAAAGCAGAGCTGAATTCTAAGACACCCACAGACATAACAGGATGTTCACACAGACAGCACTGCAGAAACATGATGAAAGTGTGTTACCAGCAGCACAAGAATGTGAGATCACCTGCTGCAACTCAAAAATTCTGATTGAATGAGCTTTTTCCGGAGAACATGTAATACAGAAAAAAATCAGATATATCAAGTAGTGGCAATTTGAATATTCAGTATATTAACACTGCAATTTGTAAAGGGAATAATGCCACGAGGTAGGATTAAGATCTGAACACTAGAGTGATGTGGAAAAAGGAGATGGATAAGGTGGAGAAGTGTTTATCCATGCGTGAAGGGGTTATATTAATTCAGCCTTCTGACATGTTCTACTTTCACAACCAGTTTCTAATCCCAGAGGAACTGCACAACTGCACCCTGAAAAAAGACCTGCTGCTGAATTGGTGTGTATAAGGAGATTTGTTTGTTTGTTTGTTTGTTTTTTCTGAGTTACAGGAATAACAGATAGGTCTAAAATAAAGAAACAGTCCCTTGGACTCTTCGAAAACACACCTGTAACTACTAGTGAATATGTAGGGATTCTGCTGATTCCTCGAGATTGTTTTCCTGATTTTAAAATTACTGTTAGCAGCTAACTTCACTGAAAAAAATGCTCGTTTACTAATTTTGCCTACTATCCCCCCAGTCTGTTTAACGTATTAGCAGGATTAGGGTCACCTGTGTATAGAAACTGGAATCAGTGTGGCTATTGTCTTAACAGAGTCTTTTTTGAAAGGCATGGTGCAATGATAAATACTTAATAGAGAAAGTATTAAAGTGTATTTATAGTAGTCACTGTAAACTAACTAGCAACCAAGTGAGGATCTCATTGAGCAAAATGCCATGCAAACACATCAGAAAGGAGAAGTCCTGTCTGAAACACCTGAACTATTGCATTAAGAACCCAAAGTTAAAATGCAACTGAAGCAGAAAGGCATAATCCAAACAGGGTGATTTACAGCAGTCCCATGCTGAGCAGTTGCCACTGGTGAAAAAAACTAATTTGGGCTCTGAACAAAAACTAATTTGGGCTCCATGTCCTCCCAGCCACCAGCCAGGGACCTTCAAGGAGGAATTAAAATATGAAATTTCTAGCTATGTCCATTTAATTTTCTCTATCAGCTATATGCAGGAAATTAACTATTTTTTCTCCATTTTGCCTGTGTTGTGACTGACTTTGTGGGGTGTCTTTTACAGTAGATTTAATATGGAAGTGATGATGTGCACAGGTGTAGGTCAAATGTGTAACCTGAGAACTGAAAAAGGGGGTAAAATATATTCTGTTGATATATAAAACAGAGAAGACACAGATCTTTTCAGAATTTGGAAACTGTTAGGTTTGGGATGAGCAATGAACTTTTTTGGATGATCTTGCATAAGCAAATAGTTCTATCTCTTCTACTGATGTGGGATATCGTTGCAGCAGTGATTTATACAGCAGTGATTTATATGAGTGCATAAAGTATATCAAGTCTTTATATATATAAAGTATATAATGTATATAAAGTGGGAAGGAGAAAAAAATCCACATAGGCTATCTGTTAAAAGTATTTTAAGAAACAATGCAAAATCCACAACCCCAAACACCTATTTACAATCATTTTCATCCTTTTTTGTATTGTTGCTGTTTTCCACTAGAGTTTCATTGAATTAATACCATTTTATCAGCCTGATTTGCATGTGGAACTAATTTCTGAGCCTGGAATTAGTTGCCTGCCTCAGTCATTTATTTAGAAGTGATGAGGAAAGAAGGCTGTTGCTGCTCTGGTGTCCAGGAGTAACAGCTGGTATTCCCTCCTCTTGAAAGGATTGCCAAGGACAGAAATATACAGACAAGGAGTGGCACAAAAGGCTCAGAAATCTGTCTGAGCAGCTATCACTGTGATGAACACGGTGCAAACATGCTAAATGTTACTTTGGTTTGCCAAAACCCTCAGTAGTTTTGGCACTTTTTCCTCTGTAAAACCTGGATGTTCTCTGGATAGTGAAAGTAACAGCAAATGCCAGGCACCTCTGCAGCAAGGAGTCTTTTATTCTGTGTGTCCTGAGATGCTGACAGTGGGGTGGCAGAGGCAAGACAGTCATCAGTGTGCTTCAGGGACTTCGTATACAGGTTGCCTTTAATTTCATTTTGCAGTCAAAAAAATATGAAAAAAACAGTTTTTCATGTGAGGGTGGCAAAAAAGAGACATGTTAAGAAGCAAGTTATCAGCTCCAGGAATAGACACTCAGAAGAGAGATTTAGGAAAAGGGAGGAGGGGAAAGTCAAAAAAATCCAGGGTTTGCACAGCTGCTGTTTCTGTACAAAATAAGTTACTATATGGAAATGTACCACTCTAGAAACAAGGATTTTTTCTTTTTCTTTATTTTTTTCTTCTTCCAAATCCATATGAGCACAGCTTTCATAAAGGAAATTCCTTGCAAAACCATTACACCTAAGTTTTGCCATTATTCTTAATGGGGTACTATTTCCTTAAGTGAGTTCCAGGCAACTCACTCCATTTGAAGAATCCATTTTAGAGGGAGAAGGAATTGCATCTGCCTTGTGCTCTTACTTTGCATGCTGAAAGAGGGGGGACAATCTCATCTGATTGTTCCATAACAGAACATTCATCTCATTTTCTTGGTAATACAGTACTTCATGCCTGGTTCAGATGGACTTCTCTGCTACAGGACATGAGTTAAAGATTAATTATTTTTTATTTTTGGAGTCCATGTCATTAGTCACCAATTAATATTGAAACTCCATTGGCAAGTGGTCGGAAAGTTCTGCGTCCTTTCCTTTTTTATTGTTCTGCAGCAATGTTACTGCTAGGCATACAAATGGAAGATAAACTTCTAGAATACATTATTTTGAAAATACAATTGTTGGATAAGTACATTTTGTAATTATTAGGCCCCTTAGCACAATGAGAAACAAACAAAAATATAAAACATATCCATTAAAATAAACATACAGAAGAAAATAATAAAAATGAAGGGGTTGTTTTGTTATTGTTTGTATATAACTAATTAAAAGTAAGTATGTAAAGATGCACTGGTTGCAGCAAATAATTGTATAACATTATATTATTTACTCCATATTGTTCTGGACACAGAGAACAAACCCACTGCAATCACCACAGAAAAATTGAAATATACTCTGCAGGAGTATCAAAAAGGAATAAGGTGAATGTGGTGTTGTGAGAGAAACTATGTAATGTTCCTGAATTGGCACTTCTCTGGGCAGTGTACAGCAAGAATAAAAGCAAATAAATGAAACGTAATGACTTGTAAGGAACAAGGTGGAGAAAAGAGCACAAAATATGATGTCACAATATAAATCAATGACTTTCCATCATCTGGAATATCGTTCTCTATATTCCAGGTCTGAAAAGATACAGCAGAATAGTGTAGGTCATCAAGGACAAGATGATCAGAATGACTTAATAAACAAAACTCTTCTCTGCAGAGAGATTGAGAAGATAAGGCTGGTGTATTTTAAAGAGATCACAAGGAGAGAAACAATAAAAACATATTCCAGTAATTTGTGTAAGAACTATGGGACAGAAGATCAAGCAGACTCACATCAGTTGTCACCCCTTTTTCAATTTCCCATTTCAGGGAAAAAGCATCACCAAAAATAGACACAATACACGTGGCATATTCCTTATATTTCAAAAGAAAGCTCATCTTAAAGGCAAACAATTTTGTGGTGCTTTAGCAGGAAGACACTTTTTCATGGGTATATGGGACAAAGCCTTGGAGGAGGAAAGAGGTACAAACTGCTCTAAAATAATGGTCATAATGGCAAAACCACAAAGCTGTACCACCAGATGCAAACAGAAATGTCAGTATGTGTTACCGAAGATTAAATAAAAACTGATGAATAAAAAACAAGTCATTGGTTTTAATTTTGTAATTAATGTCTCTGTAATCATGTGCAAGTGAGCTACTACAGTGTTTTAAAATCTATTCTGACTTTGTTCTTAAGGTGCAAAAATCCAGAGGCTGTTTTAGGTAAGCTATTTGTGCTCCAGTTCATTTATAATTTAAATGGAAGTGAAAAAAAATCTTTCCAAAGGGGCAGTTCTGAGGCTTACATAATTTGCAAGATGTTCTATGAAACTTGAACAGAATTGGTGTGCAAAATTGAAAAGTGCTATTATAATAATAGGATTTTTCCAAACATGTGGGGAAAAGGCGCAGTTTCATCTGATTTCAAAAGCTTTAGTATGTGTGGCTTGTTCTTAAAAGAAACCTGCCTGAAATATTCAATATTCACAGCCTTTCAATAAAATGGGCAATGTATACCCCAACAAAGATCTTTCATTTCTCTCAATAATGCTTTTCTCACAGCCAGACTCTGTTTCTTGCTCTCTACTTTCCTTTTTTTTTTGAGAGACATTTGCAATTTCCAAATCATTACAAATGTTAAAATAAATTGCTGTGCTGAAAACCAAGAAACACTAAAATAAATTTGACCTCAAAAGAGAATGGTCTATACTAGCGATTCTGAGAACACAATTAGTTTTAATGTGTACTTTGAAGCATGAGAGTAGTTTTATTTTTCTATGTATATGACCTTTTTTCTTTTCACATTGGTAATGATGTTACCAGATTTCACTTAAAACTTAATTTTCAAGTGCTTGGTATGATGAGTCTTGCATAAACTCTGATTATGTAAACGAGACTACCATAAAGACATAAAGTGTTTGTCTTTAGTCTCTCATAAAGGCTAACTTCCAGGCCACTGGTCCACCTGAAATCGTCCTTGACTCTCCCAAGTACTGCCTAATGTACTATATACTCTTCTTTCTACTTTTCTCATCATATTAAAATTTTTCAGGCAATTAGTTTTCCACTGGACAAATCTATGCCTCCTTTTCCAATTCTAGCACAGAAAAAACTTGTTTGACTGTTGCTGAATGGCTGTTGCTCTACTCCAATGGCTGTTGTTTTACACCAGAAGTCTCCTATACCTATAAATTGAGAAAATTATTCAGAAGAACTAAGAATACAGATTTTTTTCCCCATCTCCAGAAATAAGAACAGAAAAAAACTGTGGAGCACGGCAAAGGTTACTTCAGTGGGGGAAAATTGCAAGTTGTGAATAAGGACAGAGATGCATCTTAAGGGGAAAATGAATGACAAAGGCAGTGAAGACATTGCTTGGGAAAAAAAAAAAAAAGAAAAGTGTTCCTATTTTGAATTTTAATGTCTCTTTAAAAAAAAAAAAGCCACATATTTGATGAGTAGGTATGGTCAAAACACCTGATTAATGAAAAATGGCCATTTGTCTTTCTGATAAGGCACAGTCACAGTGTCATTTTAAAAATATGCTCAAAAATTCACTTGACCTCAAAAACATGAGAATTCACTGAAAAGGGGAATTATTTCTCTACAATTTCTCTGGCCTTAAAATAAGTCCCATTCTCTCACTCTTTACAGATTGGTTTATTTTGGTTGTGAAATCAAGTAAATTATACTGTAGACAACCCAAATTTTACAGTGTATTAAAACTGAATACCATATGTAATTCTAAGAAAGAAAAAACAATAAAGACAGGTAATTAGTAAACACAGGGGAAGCATGCAAAGAAATACAAGATAGGAGAGTCTGACAAGCAATTTAAATGAGAACAAAGAATTTAACGTGGAAATACTGCTTCAGAACATAAGACAAATAAAAATGAATGTTCTGCAGAGTTCATGATAGAAACTACAAAATTTCTATCCAATGCCAAAACAAATTAAGAATTCTTTAAGCAGCAGTAAGCTGAAAAACTATTCTTTAAAGAAAAATAAAAAATTAGATAAGAAATTTTCTCCTTTTCTTAAAAAAGAACAAAAAATGATAAGAAATGGGAGTATTTTTTGTTAATTTTTGGTTTTGATTTTATATTTTTGGATTTCTTTTGTTACACAGCTGTATAAGAACAGCTTTGACTATGTATCAGGAAAAAGGAGATGGGGGAAATCCTCAGAAAACCTACTAGCATTAATTATTCAACATATGGTCATATTTATTGCAATCATTATCTCCTGTGACTATAAGGCCATGCAGTGTATCAGGCCTTGATTCTTTTTATGCAATCATAAATCAGAAATACCTTGTCTGGCTTTTTGTCATGACTCTGCAATTTCCCACAAATACTGTGACTGAAGATGAATGTACTCTTTTCCTAAATATGCTGAAGAGATGGAATTATTATAAAGACATTAATTTTTCCTTTTGGAAATATAAAAATTGTAGGAAAAGTCATACTTTAATGAGCTACTTGTTATTCAGTCTTCTAGTGTAGTCAGTTTAAGATACTTTGTTGGCAAAAAAATTAGAATATTACCACCTTAGCATTCTTCCTGTCTTCCATGAGATGATTATGGGTCACAGCTTTATTTGTACTGATTGTGGTTTGAATTTTAATATTTTTATATTTGGCAGAAAAAAAGGTGATTGTGGAACAGTCTACAGATACAGAAACTAGAACTCAATTTCTCTTTTGTCTCTCCCAGTAAATTGTTTGGCTACTCATTGAATGAGTGATTTATTTTTTATCCCACACACACATTTTAGTTTTATTATCTTCCTGGCAAAAAAGTGGTATTTTGTACTGTCTGAAGAGCTGCGACATCCCTCTCATATTGTTTACCAAGCAGAGATGGGAAATAAGTCCATCAAGTCATGAGTAGTTGTTGCTGAACATTTCGAGGGATAAAACACCCTTTCTCTAACATTGTGGGATCACTTTAATCCAAAATAATCTCATCAGTATGCAGATTACATGCAGGTTATCCACAGTGTGTTCACTGTGGATAGCAAGACTGCTTCTTGCTACTGCTGATAACAATGATTTTCAGAAACAGAAGATGAAACAAGCTTTTTCTTCTACTTTTTTTTTAATTATTATTTTTTTCCCCTTAATATGTTTTGTGCATCATACAGTATTGGATGTCTAACCATAGGTTTGTAAGGTGCACACACATTATCCTATGCCCATAAAAGAGGGTGAGAGTCTCTGACCATTACCTTAGTTGTGACATTATTCAAGCCAGCAAGTCTGGAGCTGGCTTCCCGCCAAGTCTCCAAAACTCAGCAAAAGCCTTTTCTCTCCCTTCCCCTTTAGTCAAAGGAAAAAAAAAAAAATAGAAACTGAGAGAAACCAAAACCAACCAAATTATATCAGCCTATATATGTATTTTTACATATATTACAGTTATATACAGTAAGAATACTATGTACAACTCCCAAAAAGGGGAAGAGGAGAAGGGAAAAGGGAAAAAAGGCACAAGAAGGGACAAAAAGGGACAAAACAAAACAGACATGCACAATCGAAAAACCCAGGAGCCAGCAAAACAAAGAACTAGCGAAATAAAATCTCACCACTTCCCTTGAGAAAAGCAGGACAGCCAGACCTGGCCCGGCACTCTCCCCTCCCGCTGTGGCAGGCAACAGCAGTCGCTACAGGGCTCAACTCTAGATAAGTGAGACCACGAGGAGACCTACTGTTCCCAAACCTCACCAGAAAAGAATAGAGTGAAGGCTTCTCTTTCTTCCTTCTTTATACCCTGGTTTACATAAAAATTGTAGGGAATACTGGGTATATAGCCAGTTCCTTGGTTACTAACTGGTCACCAAGAAAGGCCTAGGCTAAAACTACCACATGGATCATGGCAAAAAGCCTTTCTGGAACACTTTCTGACCCACTAAGTGAGGGTTTGATGGTTAAGATTGCATAGTTTCTCTGGAACCAGTTGCTTTCCCATCTTTATCCCCATAATATTTTCAGGAACATTTTGGAAGGAAGCTTTAAGTGCTTGCTATTCCAAGGAAAGTTTAAAGGAAATGGATTAGCTGCTCTGAGATGTGTCTTTATTAAAAAAATTAATGCTTTTTAAAATTATTATAAACATGTGCTAACCCTGAGGAGTCCCATTTTTAGATGGATGAAAGCAAGCTGAAACTTGTCACGAAATGCCAGTCCTTTCCCACTTGGCTAGCATCACAAAGATATTGGTCTGCGAGCCTATCATCATTTATAGAGCCCATCATAATTTTTGCCATAGATAAGGAGTAGCTTTTGTTGGGAGCTGCTTATTTAAGAATAAACAACAGAAAAAAATGTAGGTAACTTTTAAACTAATAGTTGACAGAGTCAGGCTGTGTACTTTGTGCAATTTTAACTCCTCAGTGAGACACACAAAGGCCATACGAGATCAGCAGCTGAAAAACCTCAAGGTATTACCTCCTGCCCTCAACTCCTTCCTGCTCTTTTCCGTGGCGTAGAAAAATAATTTATTTAGATAATTTCCTGGTCAAGTGAACATGGTTAAAGCATAGGTACTTGAATTTTAAGAAGAAAAATGTTTTTAGAATGTATTTAAATGCTTAATTCTGATCCCAGACCCAGAGCAACACAGAGGGTCAGTTCTGTATAAGCAGTGTTTGTATGAAAGCAGAATTAATCCTTCAGGTTTATGTTGTTTGGCTTCATTGGCTTTAGTGAGTTTGGGAAGAGGGTTATGACATTTTTCTCTAGACAAATCTCCCTATAAAGGTACTACTTAAACTGTATGTCTTTATTTTAACAGTGCTTATTTTTGAGATAAAAACAATTTAACTGAAAAGGGATCAATAAACCCACCATTTTTTCTTTTTAATAAGCTTTTTCCTAGAGCAAAAATAGATTCTCAAATACACAGATGTGTAGGTCTGTGTTATTTTGAAGAACAACAAATAGTTAAAGTGGATGAAACATGCTCAAAATTAAAAACTTTGCAAAGATGTTGCAGCAGGTGTGCCACTGATAAGCTGCAGCTTAAAGTCTTAAAAGGTCATTTGCAATTCATACATAAACCTATATCTGTGTTGCATGTACTTTAAAAGGTTGTGTGCAACAAAGCAGAAAAAGAAATTATTTCAGTCTTCTAAATATTGTTCTGATACAGCTTTCTGAGACAAAAATGTTAATTTAGCACCCATGGCTTTCAGAATGTTCTGTTCCTGCACTTATTTTTTATATTTTACATGGTCATGTGATATTCTATTTAAAAAGACAAGGGATCATCAACAATAGTGTTTTATGGCACAGGAAAATCCTATAGAAAAAAGGAGGTAATTTGAATTTCTAATGAAAATATCTGCAGAGATATGTTCTTTTATTCTGTTGAAAATGGGTGTCTTTTAAGCACACTAATACACTCCTTTTTCTTTCAGAGAATCAGTGTATGTAAGACTCATAAATATCTAGCTAATGTAGGCAAATTATTTGGACATCCTAAACTAGAGGCATTGCAGATTTAGGAAGAGAGACAGGCAGAAACAGTCCTGTAAGAGTTTGTCCTATTCCCACTGTGAAACCACCCAGCTTCCAAACAGTGGTTGCTGATGCCCTGACACCTGAGCTGATGCCATCCAGGCAGCTTGTGAAAGCAGAATAGAAAACAGGCTACTCTCCACCATAAATGCTGCCTGTTAGAAGATGTAAATTACTAAAATGTTGCCTAAATTAAAAAAAAAAAAAAATCCTAGTCATACGCTAGCAAGTTTTAAAGAATGAAAAATTGCAACCTTGGCCAAAATGTATGTCATATTTCATTTAATGTGATAAAGTGGTTTCATTACTTTTTAATTGAATTATACCTTGCTAAATGCTTGACAACTAAGACTCCAAATTTTATAGGAAGCAGTTTCACAATGTAAGAAGTCTTAAGTGGTCAACTAATTGAAGTAGCTTTCCAAATGTCAAGCATTATGCAAATGAAACTCCTCGCCTATTTAACCTGTTATTCTAGTGTAATTTTGCGAACTGTGTCCAAAGAGTTTAGTAGAGTATGCAAAGTTACTGCAGTAATACAGAAAGTTAGATTTCTCCAATGAAAATTCTTTTACCTTTAGTATTTGTTAGACTAGCCTTGAAAATCACTAAAACTCCACTGTTCTACACAGTTTGAAAAGTGCATCAATTTTACAATTCTATTCAGTGAAATTCTTTTTATACAAAGGAAGTTATCATTTAAAACCTGTAAACATGTGAATCTGATAAATTTGCTATTTCAGTGGCATTAAAATTCCTGCTTGGATTTCTTCATCTGCCCCCTCAACCTGGACCAGTAAGGATTGTGTTACATCTTTCTGTCACTTTTCAAAAGTCTGCCTTTAAGAGTTCTCTTTCCTTTTCTCATAAAAATATAAATATATATCGGATATATTAAAAAACTATATATATATAAATA